>NC_079202.1:20314049-20589049 GCF_026745355.1 Beta vulgaris subsp. vulgaris
GTATTTCTATTTTATACCCTAAGTACTTAGCTTATGTTGTAATAGTTATTTTAGTAATACATTTGTATTATGCTTGATATTGTTGGGTTTCCTATCTTTCTTTGATTAGAGAAAGAGCAAAAGTCTGCCCTAATAGGCTCTCTGATTAGTGGCCTAATTTTGTAATTAGCAGTATGAGGTCTTAATTAACCTGCAATTTAGCAAAGGTTTTTACACTTTGTCTCAGAACAAAGGTTTCAAAATCCATAATTAAGAATTTTTGAAATTATACTTTCAAAAATAATGACTAAAGAACATATATTTTCTTAAGAAAAGGAAAACTAAAAATAATTTTATACATATATATTTCTAATATATTTAAGAATATGTGGGTGGTTATGTATGTGTGTAGGTATGTGAACAAAGATGTGTTTAAGATAGAGTATATGTGTTGGTGTGTACATTTATGGAATTTTGTGTAGATGAACTCAAGTAGCAGCAGTGATAGCGTAAGTGAGAATGTGCCTTATGTGAAGGAACCAAACACTTAATCACCAACATGTAAATGGTGCAACGACACTGTTGATCACGCTAATGAGGTGTTAGGTCATATTCTGGAATGGAATGAAGTTATGGATTATGTTAGTAATAACCACTACTAGCAAACAAGAATTCAAGCATACGCAATTATGAACACATTATCATCTTGTGAGCCATAGGCTAGTTTTCGTAGGGTATATTGGCTCTTGTTGAGATTAAATGTGTGGCTACTGGGGCAATACAATCACATGGAGTAATAATGGAGAATATAGACAAGAGCCTTCTTAGGTAGGAAGGTGATGTTGAGGACATTTGATAACAGATGGGCTACCCTAGAACGACATAAGTAGGGCTAGATTTACTAACACGATCCTCATTGGGAATCAATATAATGTATTAGCGAATAACTCGTAGAGAGGAGGAGAGAGAGTTCGGGAGGTATAGAGGTAGGTCTGAGTCGTCTAGCAAGGTATGAGCCATTCTAGTTCGAGAACCTCGACTGCGCCTAGTTCGAGTACCACCTTCGCATCCCGTTCGAGTACTACTTTTGATTATGAGGAGAAATGTAAGACTTATGGCCCTGATTATGTTCCAAAGACTCCTCTTATTAGCAGCGATGATAGTGGATAATAGTACTATCTGTCCAGGTTGGATTGAGGAGTGACTTGAGAGGTTGAAGTGAAATTGTGAAGTTAAGAGGAAAGAATCTTGTCATGTGTATGTTTTATTTTCTGAAACTTATGTTTAGTACTATACCTTAAGTATAATAATGACCAGTGTGTTTGTATGATATGTATGATAAGTAAGCATGAATAGGAGAAGAGAAGTATCTCATTGGTATTTGTTCGTGTGATCATATAATGATTACGTTGGTATTATTTAAGAAAGGGTATTTGTATAGATGTGGGAATTGATATGATTGTGTAAATGTAGGATATAGTTGTAAGGGTAAGATGCTAATAAGAGTTAGAACTAAATACTGTTATTGGAAGTGTAGAAAGATAACCAGTGAAGTAGATACTAAGGATAACAAGGATGAACTATTACAAGAGATGACAGAAATGAATGCCTGATGTTAGCAATACTTGGAACACAAAGGGTAAAATAAGTCTGAAGATGAAGTAAAATGAATTATTATTTTTGAAGCGGGCGAGATGATTGTTTTAGAATAGAAATCTAAAATTTTGGATTAATTATCGTGATTTGGGCCTGATTTTGTAAAGTAATGAAAGAGTGAAAACCATGTGTTTCTTCGAGGTTTTGAATATTAAGTATCTGAAGAGAATTGGTTCTTATTCAATCTTTGAGGAGTTATATAATCACGCTCTTGAGCAAGAGCCAACTGAAATGAAAGATGAAGAATTCAAGAGGACAAGAAATAGAAGAAATTTTAAAGATGGGGAATTCAAGAAACAGAAGACAGAACTGTCAATGCCGCCCAAGTTTAAAGGGCAAGCTAGAAACGTTAAAGGACGAAGGTCTGAAATAGAAATGTAGTAATTTGGGAAAGAACCATTATGGTAGAGATTGTGTAGGTCGGATTATACGTTTCAAGTATAAGAATATAGGACATAGAATTAGTGAATGTCCCATCTTGTTGAATGTGAGAAGATTTAGAGGAAATATAAGCCTGGTAGCATGATATTACAAGCTGTAGGAGAAGGTAGTTCAGGTTGTAGTGAAAATGGAGTTAAGCCTGTTAATCAACAGAAGGTCCAGGAGAAAATTTTTGTTATTAAGACAGAAGTTGGGGTTGCACCAGAATTACAGAAAATTCAAGGTAATATGATCTCTTATATGCAAAGTTGTAGCTCATGTGTTGTTTGATTCTAGAATATCACACTCGTATATTTCAAATGCATTTACCAAAATTCTGCAACATAGACCATGTGTTCAACCTTTAAATGTAGAAATTTGTATGCCTAATGGTGAATCGATTTGTTGTAAAAGGATACTAAGAAATTGTGTAATTACAATGGTGGAGTTAGAATTGGATGTGGATTTGGTACCCTTCGATTTTTGAATATTATGATGAAATTTTGGGAATGAATTGGTTGATTAAGCATAGAGCGATCATCATGATGTATGCAAAAAAAAGTTTGGTTGAGATCATCATCTACAAGTAACATAGTTTATCAGGGAGTATCGTCGAGCTCGGAGGATAAGAGTAAGGTGATGAAAGAGGACGCTACAGAAGCGTAACTGAAGGTATAAGTTATGTGAGTCAGATAGTAGAATATCATAAAGAAGTGATAAGGATTGAGAGAAAATTCCATATTTGTTTCTTGAAGATTTATTGGGTTTGACACCGCATTAAGTGGTTGATTTCCATATTGAACTTATACTAGGAGTTATACCTATCTTTTCAGCTCCTTATAGAATTGCCCCAACAAAAATTGCGGAAATTGGAGCAGTTATGCATAAAAGATTGACCTATTACCGCGAAAAACTTAATAGGGGTATTTATAGGGAAAAAAGAAAGAGGAAATAAAGTAAGTGTAATCGTGAAAAAATCGTTACCCCACACATCTGAAAAGTTCACATCAACAGGAATGAGAAGAACATAATTTTGGTTAGGAACAAAGCTCGACCATACCAAAATTCTTCCGATCTGGCAATTTCACAAAGGATGTATTTTCACGTTCCTTTGAATAGCATCCAATAGTTGATAACTTAGTGTTAGCTCTTACTTGCTTTCTCGCTAGGTACTTGCCAAGTATCAATAAGTTTCGTCTATAAAGACTCCATGTCGAATTTATTCTACCTCGCTTTTTTGTTTTTTAGGGTTTATATACATTTTTCCTTATAATTGTTATCAAATAGAAAGCTATATTGAGATATTTTTATTGTTGTTTATTTTTCTCTACAATGTACAATGTTTATCATATCGGATGAATAATTCACCCGATGATACATCATGTTGCTGCAAGTCTGTAGTGAGCTACCTAATCCACCATAGGGTTTTTGGGCGGCAAAGCAATATCCCTAAATATGTTTACTATTAATGTCGTGTACGTATTATATTATAGGAACAATTGACAATGAGGGTCTGATGAACTTTGGGTGATAATGTGTAGAAGGTATGAACTATTGATTAACCCATGTAGGTCCTTACTTTAGGGGGTCTTAACTTTTACTGGGCCTCGGTGACTTGAAACTGACGGATTTCGTTAAAAATCTCATGTACTTCCTACTTCTCTCCTTCAATTAACCCTTGTAGTGGGATCCACATTTAATGAATTATGACTTATTAACCCTGTTTAGAGTCACTAAGGTCCACTAAAAATTGAGACCCACTAAAGTAGGTACCTACACAGGTTAATCGATCAATAATTTAGACCTTTTCAAAGATTATGACCCAAAGTTCATACCCTTATTATCAATATTTCCTATATTATAACATCCCCTCTAAACGATTTCTAATCCATAAAGTATGGGATGGCAACTGCTTCGTTCAAAATTTTATGTTTGAAAACCCTAAAGGGATGAAAATAAATATAAGTGTATAGTTTTTGTTTGGATGTACCTATATGTTTTATGCATCGCTAAAACCTTGCCAAGAAAAACCTAAAGGATATAATCTTGGATGAAGAGAAAAATAGTAGTGAACATATGAAGTACCCCGTTAATATAATATTTATTCCGAAAGCGGTGCATACCAGTCAGGTGCATAAGCTCTTGGAATGTATTGGCTGGTAATGCCTTCGTAGTAGGTTAGCTAGATTGTTGCAGTGATTGAACTTGTGTAACATTGATCGTTCCTTCCGTTTCCAAATAATGAGTGAAAAGAATTTAGGATCAATGTACTTTTTTCGGTCACCCTTGATATAGACTTCTTTAATTTGCGCAATGCAAGCAGTATTATATATCTTCATATATGATAGTTGGACCTTCTTTGTTTCTTGAAAAAGTTGATTTTAATAATCTAACTTTTGGATGGTTCGCTGAATAATACTACCTTTTAAATATTTTGGATAATCCCAACTGTGGAAGATAACTTCTCAAAATAATCCGAACTTTAATATTTCTTGCATACAATATACCCAAAACGGATTGGTAATGGCAAGAAAAATAAATATTTGGATTATTTTGAGAAGCTTCACAAAAAAATTGGGATTAATAAAAGATAATTAGTAGATGGGATTAAATTTAGTGAGCCACTTAGAGGTTGGATTATTAGAATCAAATCTACCTTGTTTCTTTTAATTTATACTCATTTCTATGAGTTTGTGATGGGTCAAAGATCTCAACCATACACATTCTTCACCAGCTTCATAAGTGCGATTAATTCAACTTGATTTGATGAAGTTGGAGTTCATTTTGTTGACTTTCAATTCAAGAGATTGTTGTCTTACCATAGCTGAAAAGATAACTCGTTTGTGATTTTGCCTTGATTGAGTCTTATAAGCAGCCTTGCATTAGAATATCGTACAAGTGTAAGATTTCCGTCTCTTGGCTAAAGTAATCCTACATCCATTATCCTGTGTGTGTAGAGGAGTGTTTTACTCCACTCTAGTGCCCATTTGCAGGTTCATAACTATATCTTGATCGAGAATGCGGTGGCCAGTAACATTAAGGCTTCGATAGCACTTAGGTACGATATTTTAGGTCTAGGACTAGGAAAGGATCTCCATCAAATTTTAAGCAACAAACAACCATAGGTGAATAAATGGGTGTACTTTGTCCAAGTAAAATCTTTTTAGTACTTTCTCAACATAGTTGGACTGGTTAACAAGGATCTCATCTTTTGCATGTTCAATTTGTAATCCCAGACAAAATTTGGTCCTCCTGATATCGTTCATCTTGAATTCCTTCATCATGCATTAAGCGGTCTCTTTGATTTCATTGGGTGTCCCAACATGTTTAAGTAATCAACATATACCACAATTAGAGGTGTGCACCTGTCTAGGACCAGACCTAACCGGAATTAGTTGGACCAGTGGATCAAAATCTGGGAATTCTATGAACTAGAACTGTTGGACCGGAATCTGTAATGTTTTTAAAATAAATCTTTTTGTTTAGATTAAACATATTTATAAATGACAAGTGTAACACCCCTCTGGGGACCACGAGCCCGCTAGTAGATATTGTCCTCTCTGGGCCCTAGCCCGCAAGGTTTTGCTTTGAGTGGGAACGGCCCATCCAAAAGGCCTCTACTAGGTTGAGGTATCCACCTCTATATAAAGAAGGCTTTGTTCTCCTCAGCTTCCGATGTGGGATGGCTTTTACTCCCTTTCCCCACCCCCCTTAAAGGGTGTCTGCGTCCTCGAAGGCACGACAGAACATCGAATCGGGCCCTGGCTCTGATACCACTTGTAACACCCAGGAAAGGGAGTAAAAGCCATCCCACATCGGAAGCTGAGGAGAACAAAGCCTTCTTTATATAGAGGTGGATACCTCAACCTAGTAGAGGCCTTTTGGATGGGCCGTTCCCACTCCAAAGCAAAACCTTGCGGGCTAGGGCCCAGAGAGGACAATATCTACTAGCGGGCTCGTGGTCCCCAGAGGGGTGTTACAAGTGGTATCAGAGCCAGGGCCCGATTCGATGTTCTGTCGTGCCTTCGAGGACGCAGACACCCTTTAAGGTGGGTGGGGAAAGGGAGTAAAAGCCATCCCACATCGGAAGCTGAGGAGAACAAAGCCTTCTTTATATAGAGGTGGATACCTCAACCTAGTAGAAGCCTTTTGGATGGGCCGTTCCCACTCCAAAGCAAAACCTTGCGGGCTAAGGCCCAGAGAGGACAATATCTACTAGCGGGCTCGTGGTCCCCAGAGGGGTGTTACAACAAGTATTAAAATTTAATAATTTTAACAACAATAATGTAAAAGGTAATAAAGAGTAGGTTTTTATCTTTATAACTTTTTTTAACAAAATTAACCTTTAATTTTTTTTACTAAAAAATAAAAATTATGGTCCACTGATCCAAACTTCGATCTGGTATGGTCCAGTCTAGTTTATGGTCTAACCATATGATCTTTGCACAACCCTAACCATGAATGTAATAAAGTCATTTTCGGTATTGTTTATGAAGATACATGGACAAATTCGGTTGTTAGCCTCCATTATGGAGGTATCCACTAAGATAGTTATACCACATCCTTCTGGATTATTTTGAACCGTAAAATGATTTTTCAATTTTATGGAATGTAAATTTCGAGGTTTTGACCTCAAGATTTCGGGTAACTCAAGTACAATTGTGACTCTCATTTAGATATTAGTATCAAGTGATCCATAAGGTTATCTTGTCATGACATCCATGAGACGCATTTGTAGCTTTTTGTATGTAGATAAGACTTATAAGGAATCTCAGTGTCGTGGCATTTACCATTAAAGCGTATGTTTCCTCATAATCAATTCCAGGTCTCTCGGAGAAACCTTGGGCTGCAAACCTAGCCTTGTATATTACAATCTCATTTTTCTCATACCGTTTTAGCACAAACATCCATTTGTACCCAACGGGTTTCACTCCCTATAGGTTATGGGCCAAAAGACCAGACACTTTTCATTTTATGAGAGGTTTTAGTTCTACCTCAATGGCCTCTTTCCGTTTAAGTTAATTACTCTGTCAATATTCATCCACTGATCTTGGTTCGGTGTCCTCATTATCATTGATAATTTATATGCTAATTGAGTAACCAAATATTTTTTAATTGGGGTTTTTACTTTGTCCCATTATTTTCTAGTCTAGACAAAGTTTATTCAAACTTCATGATCATGGTTGACGCTCGCATTTTCAACCCCTCCCCCTTTAAAAGTAGCATCAGATTCTTTGAGTTCACCTCAGGGATTGATGACATTTTTGTCATTTCGAAATTGTTTCACTTTATCTAACGAATCGTCACTTTTCTCATTGTTTGTCTCCATTCTCTAAACTTCCTCGGTTTGAAATCTTTGGCTGAGAGTGGTCTTTCACGCCTTTTGCGTGTTGCATATTCAATTCCAAGTGGATTTTTTGTTCAATATGTCTGAATTTCAATCCTTTCAGGAGCATTCAGAACCAGTATATGTGACTTTATCACTTCTTTTTGAATCAGTTAATGCATCTGGTAACTAATTAGCAATGTTTTGCAAGTGTATGCTATTCTCCACTTGTTCCTCAATCATATTTGATCTACGATTAAGATATGATCAATTTCTAGCATTATATGATAGTTCATTCCAAATGGGCCTACTTTATCTCCTTCTAAGGCTGGGAAAACTTTCTTATAAAAGTGACAATCGACAAATCTAGTAGTTAAGAGCTTACTAGTTAGTGGTTATCATATGATGATGGAAGATGATTGCATATCAAACATAGATTCCGAATGTTGTTTGTAGGCCTATCTTAGTACATTGTGATGGTGCTATTGGGACATATAGTGCACATCTGAATTTTTGTAGGTGTACAAGAATGGGTTCCTTTCCAACCACTAATTGTAGTGGGAATAGATCATGCTTGGGTCCTGGTTTCAATCGTTGTAAGGCCGCAACATGTAATATAGCATGTCTCCATGTAGAAGATGGAAGTATTAATTTTATGAGTAGTGGCCTAGCGACTAATTGTATTCGCTTTACGAATTCTCCAAGAAGGCCATTTTGTGTTTAAACATGGGCTACTAAATGTTCCACGTCTATCCCGATTGACATGCAGTAGTCATTAAATGTACGGGATGTAAATTCTCTGACATTATCAAGTTTGATTTTCCTGATAGGACAATCTTCGAATTGAGCCCTCAAAAGCATAATTTCTGCGAGTAGTTTTGCATAAGCGACATTTCTTTTTATGAGGTCACATCGAACCAGTAGGTTGATGCATCGATCAACACCAAATAATATATGAAGATATGGTCCATATGACGGGTGTATTGGTCCGTAAATGTCTCCTTGGATTCTTTCCTGGAACTCATTATTTTCTTCTTGAAGTTTAATTTTTAGAAGGTTGTATGACCAGTTTGCTGAGTTAATAAGCATTGTAATTATGCTCATTTGATTGTGGGGTTCGCATGCTTTTCAACGAATGCTCATTTGAGTTTCAGACGACTTTCGTCATCATGCTTGTTCTTAAGTGACCTGATTGCTCGTGCTACATATTGATATTTTCTGGTTGTCTCTACCTTATGGTGAGACACCAAATTTGTTCAGATTAGACTAATATAAGTAAAATACTGTCACAAGAAGTATGCTGCCATCTTTTCAAAGATTATTTTCTTTCCAAAGTCACATTTAGTGGTACATGTACTCCTTTCCATTATAGTTAATGGTTTCCATATGGTAGCCATTTGTACGCATATATTTATTTCAATAGATTTCTTTGATTTTATTTACTAGAAAATAATACATCTTTAATAGTGAGTTGTGTTCCTTTGGGTAACATTACGCATGCTTATCCTGATCCCTTGACCATATCAACGGTACATGCAATAATGTTGAGGTTGACCTTTCTTGGCTTGAGTTTACTGAAGTATGACTTATTACTCAGGATGATGTATGTGTAGTGGCGCTATCAATTAGGCATTATTCAATGCCTTTGTTTTTTAAATTTCAATAAAACATAACTTTGTCAAAAATAGGACATAAAAATTTATTCATGAAATAGGTGCATTACATGAAACAAAAGAGATGCAAACTACATGAGACATCTAGAAAAAGAACAGATGAGATTGCATGATATAAAATGGAAAAACGACAATGTAAGTCAATCTAGAAAGAATGAGAAGGGCTAGGCACTAGTGATCTCTTCGACGAGGTAATCTACCACTTCAAAGTTGGGGAATGAAGGAGTTTCGTTGACGAAATTTGTTTCAACACGTCTCCCGTGACTCCTAATAGAAGTTATGTACAAATCCACAAGTTGTGTGGGATTGCGACATTGATTTCCTAATAACCTTGAATGCCACATTTAATTAATTATTCTTGTGGTCTTGGACAAAATTGTTGGAAGTTTCTTTGTCTCCGCCCTCTGTTAGGGTGCTAATAGTAGCGTCCTATTTCTCTTCCATCACTCTGATCATTGCCCCTGTTTTTCAATTGGCCATTGTGGTTTGAATTACGCTTCCACTTATTTCAGTATTTGCCACCTCTAGGCTTTAGTGGCATTTGTTTCAACTGGTGTGCTAGTACCTTGCTGGGCTTTCATCATAGAGAGCAAAACTTTACTGTTTTGTTCTACGACCAAAAGATAGCAATTAGGTTGCAGAATTTTTAGCAACACATTTCACGGTATTGTTCTTGTTGGACAACATTGTTGTTGCAAAATGGAGATGGTTTTCTTAATCATTGCTCGTTCTGACACAAGTTCTCCACACAACTTTAGCTGTGAGGTTATGCGAAATACTCATAAATTGTACTCGTGTACTAATTTAAAATTCTCGAACCTTAGTAATGACCATTTATGTTGGGCCCTTGGAGCAACGAATCTTTGTTAATGCTCAAATCTATCCTTGATATTATCTCATAATTCTTTTGGATCCTCTATAAGAATGTACTCAGATTTGAGCTCTTCATGAATGGTGTTTCAGATACACAAAATCTTTTGCTTGTTCCAAGAAGGTAAAGGCACCACCATCGATAATGGTGCGATCGAGGCTATGTGATTTGAGGTAAGCTCTCGCATTTACCGTCCATTACAAGTATCTTTGACCTGAAGCTTCACAAATTTCGTAATCTCTGTTTGCAAGGCTAGCCATTTCTAATTGCAGTTGAATTCATAACAAGGAAATTAGTACTTAAGATTTTTATTATTGCTAAACCATACTTCCTATATGTCAAAATACTTGACACACTTCTCTAGACATACTTGCCGATACATATGTATTAATATCTCTAATTTCCTACATGAACAAATTATAATAGTTGATATTATGACGTATATATCGAGACGAATCTAGCAAGATCACATGTGATTATATTTTTCATCATGTAAAAATCACAAAACAAGATCAAAGGATAGTTTGTAAATAGTGTAAATTAAAAGTCAAACAGTTTCATCTATGTTGAAACAGTGGTAGTATATTATGAAATGGAATTGTAACATTATTTGGGATATCTTGGACATATTGATTTTAACAAGAGTACGAAAAACTGAACATAATTGATTCAGGGAAAAGCAAACAATAGAAGATAAATTGCTTATGAGGACTAACCTAGATATTGCTATGTTATCCTTAAAGTAATGGCCCACTTTGAAGTCAAGAGCGCGGGGAGCTGTCAGGGTAAAATTGGTATTGACTTGCCTCCCTTTGCCCCATTTAGAGGCCATGTAAAAATCAACATGGTGTTTTGTTGTGGTTCAATCATATGCTCAATGGCCTAGTATGCCACACTTATAACATTTTGGACGGGGTTCTTGAAAATTAAATTTCATTTATGTCCCCATTTGGTTTGAACCATTACGTTTCGGGCGCCAAAATTGATGCCGACATCTTCTTTTATTATTACAGTTCCTATCTTGGGATGACCTGCTACTTTTAGGAAGACCCACCTTTATATTCCAGTGTTTACCGCTTTTGTTAGATTGCTCCAAAGTGCACGCTGAGGACTCTTGGTCTATGATGGTGATGAAAATTTGGATCTGAATGTCTATATGTGCCATCTCTTTTGGTAAAGAGAGCAAATTGAACGTGATAACGTGTTGTAATATAGAAACCAAAATAGAGAGGTTGTTATTGTTGTTGTTTATTTTCCTCAAGAAAGCAATGTACTAATAGTGTCAGGTGAATGATTCACCCGGTGATACATCATATCACTATATGTTCATAGTGAGATGTCTAATCCAATCTATGGTATTTGGGTGGTAAATTAGTATCCTTAAATCCATTCAGAATTTATACGACATACATATTATATTATAACAAAAGTACAATACTTGATTTTGTTTTTTTCTTTTGAAATAAGGGCGGAAAAAAAGGAAAGAAAGAAAAACACAACTCACAAATGATGGATAAATAATTCATACATAGTCATAGATAAGAGTAGATAAATACATTCCTAAAAAAAACCACTTGAAAGCTCCATCATCCATACACCAACAAAAGTTGCACCACCAACATCTTGAAAAACCATTTATATTCTCTAAATACATAAATAGTGTAGGTCTACTAAGCCACCTAAACTATTTTCTCCGGATCATTGCGTAAATTAATTGTAATTGGAACTATTTTATGTTAGACCAATAGGCCGATTTTTTTTAACAAATTGAAAGAGAAATTTCATTAGCCAAATGACATCTTCAATAGATATTAAAGAAAAACAAAATTCAATCAAACAGGATTATATCAAATTTGTCTTTAAAAAGACTACAATGAACCAGATCGAGCAATACAATGCAATCCCCTTGTATTTGTTGAATCAAACAACTATTGATGAGTAAGTCTATCATTATGACATAGTTTGGAAAAAACATTCTTGATCGAGCCATGTTGACCGCATTCGAGATTCCAATACCTTCATGTTGAGTGTCGAACTACCATCAATGAAATACCTAAAGACAAAAGAATCATACTCACAACTCTCATAGGAGAGAATAGATCTCCACAATCGAAACTAAAAACATCTTAACAAGATTTGAGAAAATCTCATAAAAAGATACTACTTTATTCAACAAAACAAGAAATAAATGAATTAAAAATTGAAAATAAAAAGAAAATAAGTACTTACTTTTTTCTATCTCTCTGGTAAAGGTTGCCAATCGTGAGGATCACCCAAACATTTTTCTTCAATGATTACTTATTCTTAGAACATCCATCGTTTTCAGCCATCTTTAATTTTTGCAAACACAATTGTCCTATAACTTTACTTCAACTTTAGTAGTAATTACAAATCTACCTTAAAAAAATGACCTCTCCTAGTCCATTTTCTGCAATAAGTAGATGTTGGACAGAGGTGTAGGATGAGCATCCTACACCAGCTCCAAAACGCAAGACAAGAAGAATAAAACGCACTATTCAACATGCAAAAAGTAATTGATTTGACAGCCAAAGTCATTCCCCTTACATCCAGTGTACATGTCGAAAATTCAAAAAATAAATGATTTGACAGTTACTATTCACCATTTAATAACTGATTTGATGTCAACTACCATCATTTCCTCCCATATACTGTTCACCACTTCTCTCTTTTCCACACTCAACTTCCTTCCATGTTTAATGATTTCGTTTTTTAAATTTTTCATCCTTTAGTCACTAAATTTATTTTGGGTTGCAAGAACACAAAGTGAAGAAATACCATTGGCCACCCTTTTGAGAACAAAGGGAAAAAATCCGAAGAAATTTCTGAACCTCTACTTTGAATGTCTGTTATTGTTCATTGTGTGTTATCACATTGTTCACTATATCACAAGGATTGTATTTTGGATGTCTATTATTGTTCATTGTGTGTTATTGATGATTTTATGGGGGCTGTCATTGTACATTTTCATTTTGTTAATGAACAACCACGAAACCAAGAATGTACAAAGAAACATAATAGAATAAAAGTAACCCAATTCCTAAAGCTGATGTCAAGTGAGTAATTTGCGATCTTTGTATATCCTGACGTTTTGATTAGGGATGGCAATGGGGCGGGTCTGGGTCGGGTCCACCTGGACCCAGACCCGTTTATTTTTCACAGACCCAGACCCGCCCCAGATCCGTTGGGTCTAGATTTTTCAGACCCAGACCCAGACCCGCTGGGTCTAGCGGGTCCATGGGTCCTAAATGGGTCCTTCTTAGTTTTAAGTTTTCATCACATTTTTGAATATATGTAATTAGAAATTTTCGCCCTAATATATATAGGTTCCTGTATCCATGGTTAAAGCATTCTCTAAATAAAATTTTAAGAATTAACTCATAAAATATGAAAATGTTACAACTTATAAAGTTACATATCTTAGTGGAGTTACAACACTAACGAGTTCACAAAATAACAACTCATAAAATTTTAGAGTTTAGGAAAAAAAAATTTCTAATATGTAAATGGGTCCGCGGGGCAGGTCTGGGTCTAGCATATGTGGACCCGGACCCAGACCCGACCCGGACCCATTGGGTCTAAAATTTCTGGACCCAGACCCTTATAAATGGGTCGGGTCCTAATGGGTCTAGGTCGGGTCCTGGACCCATTGCCATCCCTAGTTTTGATGTTTGTTCACTAATGAAATTCAATATGTACAATTACAGTCACATACCTCATAGTGTCCAGGTGCCACAAAAAAAAACTCAATATTGGTATTAAAACAAAAGGTCTAACACATAACAACATGATTGTAACCCAGTTAATGTACATGAATGTCAACAAAGTGTACATGTAAGGTACGTGCATGTACATGCAACTGTATGCGGAGCTAATAATAATAAAAAGGTACCGCAACCAACGCAAATAAGGATAAATCACAATGTACGTACGCAGATAATCATTACTTTGATCACTGAAAATCCCCAAATGTACACTCGTATATTATTGTACACCAAACCTCATAGTGCTCAAATCTCATAGTGCTCCAGGTGCCAAAATTCAAAGTGATGAAATACAATATGTTCACTGGATATGAGTCAATGTACAATATTGTTTTATTAAATATTCACTGGTTATGACTCAATGTACAATGTTATAGCAAGATTGTTCAATTTATATGCTTGAATGTACAATATTGTTATGACTGAATGTTCAAGGTATTTTATGAAGCTGATATTGTTCACGGGTTATAACTCAAAACTAGTTATTAGGCCCGAGCTACGCCCTGGGCAAGAAAAATTTTCATTTATTAAAATTATAATTTAAGATGGTAACACTAAATATTATTTGGTCTAGTGGTTAAGACTTTAGTGTATGTTCTTGAGGTCCCGGGATCAAACCTTACACTATGCAATTTTTAATTTTTTTATTGTTGTGGATTACATGGAGTAAAACTTCTTTAAGAAGAGTGCCACGTGGCACCGTTTCTGGCTTAGGCGCGCCTTTTAATATATTAGTATAGATATACATTATTGTTTGATTGAATGTTCACTGAATATCAATGTACAAATGTTTTAGCAAGATTGTTCAATTACTAAGCCTGAATGTACAATGTTGTTATGACTGGATGTTCAAGTTATTTTATAGAGTTGACCTTGTTCTGTGTACAGTAAAGTTGCGTTAATATTCACTGTGTATGACTAAATATACATGAGCTTCACTAACATGCATGCATAACATATTCTATAGACACAAAAAAACAAAAAAAGAACTCAATATGGGTATTAAAACAAAAGGTCAACACATAACAACATGACTGTAACCCAGTTAATGTACATGGATGTCAACAAAGTGTACATGCAAGGTACGTGCATGTACATGCAACTGTAAGTGCAGCTAATAAAAAAAAGGTACCGCAACCAACGTGAATAAGGATAAATCACAATGTACACTGATAGTCATTACTTTGATCACTGAAAATCCCCAAATGTACACTCGTATATTATTGTACACCAAACCATATGCATTTGTACATTAAAATGTTTTTTAAAAATGCAAAACAGAAAATAAAATCAAATATCAACTTTTGGAAATTTATAATAGAAATGAATGAAAATCAAGGAGAAATAAATGAAGAACCAAATAAATGAGAGAGAGAATTGAAATGGTTCTTGAAAAATAAATGAGAGAGAAAGAGAGTGAATGAGTGAGCGATGAGAGAGAAAGAGCTGACCCACTTTTAAAAATACTGTCAAAAGCTAGCCAAATTTTGGCTTCCCTAAAACCATCAAAACAATGCAGTTTTGGACAAGGTGTAGGATGCTCATCCTACACCTCGGTGCATGATCTAATTTGCGCATTTTTTGCCCATCATTCTCTCTCCCCACCCCTATAATAATTCTGAAAAAAGCTATATTTTACAAAAATTATCGCTGAAATAAGTAGGAAATGACAAGTACCCACGCTTTGTCAAAAAAAAAAAAAAGACAAGTACCCACGATTGATTTTTGACAACTTAATGGGCAACTTCACCTCTATATACCCCTTCCATTTTCATTTCTGAACTCACCTTGATATTTCTCTCATTTGTTTCATCCACATTTCTTTCCATTTATAAATTTATTGAGTGTTTTTTTTTCTATTTTGTTAATCTTTGTTTAGCAACTAATTCAGTTGTTAGGTTAATTTTCTAGGCTCACCCCAGTTCCCAGTAACTGGGGGAGCAGAAAGTTCATCCAAGTCCACTGTTGAATGGTGGTTGGTAAGTTATGTGTATTTATTTCAATAAAATCACCAAACAAATGCACCCATTTCAGTTTTAATTTCCATACATATTTTAGTTATTTCCTTCTATAACATTAGCTGATTTCTTACCTTTTCTGGCTTATTTTAATATGATGTAATATAATTGTTGGGATTTTTTTGGAATTATTGTTTCAGTACGAATTGGGAACATTATCAATGAAGTTGGATTCTTAACGGTCATCTCTACCTCCCACTCTCTATAGAAGCTCACTGATGCTCTAATTTCTCATTTCACTGCATTCTTCTGGTTGTCATAAAAAGTGAGCTCTAAAATTAAGCTTTCATCTTTTTTTTTCTCTCTAAAGTCAATTTATAATTTTTTTTGTTGACACTACTTTCTCTTAAAAATGCTAGCTTTTTGAGTGGTGATGAATCTTTGTTTTTGTATCTTCTTGCACTCAGAAGGGGGAAAAAAGGTTGAATTTTTGAAAAAGTTATTTAGATTCTGTTGATGTTGAAAGCTAAATTCCTGTTACATTTCTTTGAAAAAGTAAATGTACATGTAACTGTTTTATCTGGGTGCTTTTGTAATTAGAGAGATTTATAATAATCTATGGGTCACCACTTTCAACTTAGTTGTTTCAGATGTGGAGATTTAGATCTGGTTTACTTTGTTTTTTGGTTTAAATTATTTTTTTGTTTTTAAATTTTTTTTTTTCGTTTTGGGTTAATGATTGGCTGTTCTGTTTAGGGTGACATTGGAATTTATACAGTTCTGACAACATGAAGGGTGCTGTGCTTGTGGCTTTGGCTGCTACAATTGGTAATTTTCTACAGGGTTGGGACAATGCAACAATTGCTGGTAAGATTGCTTGTCCTCTTGTTATATAGTATCTCCAGTCCTTTTATATATATGTATTTAAATTGTTTATTTGTAAAGTTTCATGTTTTTTGGCTGATTGAACTTGAATTCTCCATTTATTGTCATATAAATATATCTTTCTGTAGTCAGTCTTTTGAATATTGCAACACATGTTTTCTTACACAATTATTCTTTAGGGTCTATTCTCTACATCAAGAAAGAACTTGAACTATCCACCGCCATGGAGGGACTTGTCGTGGCAATGTCACTTATTGGAGCTACGGTTATCACAACGTGCTCGGGGGCCGTATCAGATGCTGTTGGTCGACGTCCTTTGCTGATGCTCTCGGCCTCACTCTACTTTATTGGCAGTTTGGTGATGTTATGGTCACCTAATGTCTATATTTTGCTTTTAGCCAGGTTGTTGGATGGTTTTGGAATAGGGCTGGCTGTGACCCTTGTTCCTGTTTATATATCAGAGACTTCCCCTCCAGAGATTAGGGGATTACTAAATACACTTCCTCAATTCACTGGCTCTGGTGGAATGTTCTTATCATACTGCATGATCTTTGGAATGTCACTCATGGCATCTCCTAGCTGGAGAATAATGCTTGGTGTTCTTGGGATCCCTTCTGTTTTTTATCTTTTATTTGCATTCTTCTACTTGCCTGAATCCCCGCGGTGGCTTGTGAGCAAAGGAAGGATGTCTGAAGCAAAGAAGGTTTTGAAAAGATTACGTGGCACTGAAGATGTCTCAGGTTGATCTCTCCATTAATTTCTCGCTAATATGTCATAGTGTATTGTGACTTACCAGAATTGTCCTTGATTTGGCTCAAGTAGTATTCAGAGAGTCAACCTAGGTATACCATTAAACAGTACCTGCATAGTAGTCATCGGATACTTGATTATTTATATACCTTTCATACTGAGAACTGCACAGAAAGTATTGTTATGTAGTATTGCTATGCTTCTCCCAACTATTTGCTGGAAGATTGAATGACAGATATTGAATCTGTAACTTGATGTTAGCTTTGTATCTATTGTGAAGAGTTAAGTTGATCGATTGTGTCAATTCTGAAAATATATCTTGCTTCAGTTATTGGTGATTTAGCTTGAATGTACTCGTACCTGGTTCTGTTTAGTGTCATTCTGTATATAGCTGGGTAAGAACCTGTTCTTTTGAGTACTCTTCCCTGTATGTCAAGTCTTTGCTCTCTTCTTAAAGTAGATTTGTTACTTTTCCTTTGATGAGATGGTCTTTAAACTATTGTTGAATGCATCTTATATCCACTAGTCATCTTATATAGTAAATTTTGGTTTGAAAAGGAAATCCACATTGCACTATAAACATCATACATATAGGTTTTGTTCCATTCTCAATGCATATTAGAAAACATGGGTAGTTTTACCTGTCTGCTTTCAAATAAAGAATGACTCTTAACTTCAGTTTATCCACATAACAATGCTATAATAAAGAAGAAAAACAAGAAAAAGACTATCCTTGGTGAAGCCATGGATCAATACTAGTCATAGACCCTTGGTATGTTTAAATGCCAATCTGTAGGACGAATACAGAAGTTTCTGGTTTTGTAGGGCTTCTGTGAGTTAGAGCTAATGATAAAGAGGATGAAGAGCTATAATAAGATAGCTTCCACCGATTACTTGCTTAGTGAGTGCAGCACATTATCTAAAACCAGTATGTTTATGATGTTTATAATCATGATTTAGCCTTTTACATAAGCCACTGTGTTTATGTCTGCTAGCATTACGGCGTTTGTGCCTTGTGTGAACAGTTCGAGTCTTTGCTTGAGGATGCCTTCCATAGTACAAACCAAGTGATTGTGCTATGGTTCCTTAATAGTCAGGCGTTGGGTCGTTGTTTCTGTTTTTCACTTAGTTCAAATTAAATGCAGTTTCATTCCCGCAAGTGACTGTTTCCATACAGTTGACTAGGCATTTTAAGATTTTTCATATATAAACTGTAGGCACATTAAAAAACCAACTTTCCTATTTCAGGGTTGTGATTAGTTATGCTCTAGGTTTAATACGTTGTCCAATTAACCAAATTCAATATCAAGTTATGAACTTGAAAGTCAAATTCCATGTATTATGATAATTGCAGAGGACATTTTTATATTAGAGAAAAACCCGTAGCTTTGATGTGTATAATATCCCTTCATCAGGCACAAAATTGTGTTTTTACTTATAAAGAGCTACAGATCTTGGCAATACAAAAAAAAAAAAAAAAAAAACAGAGATGCTAGTCTTCAACAAATTGTTGAACTTCTTTTTATCTTTTGGCACTACAAGTCACTGCAGCCTGTGGTCTTCATTGTTGCTTATTCTATGATATGTGGTTCTCCAGCAGTAATTTGTTATATTATCTGCCCTCTTGCATGCATATGTAAGCATGGCCAACATGTTTCATCTTTTCATTTCTGAATTTTAAAATGCCATACCCCTAATTATATAGGGTTCAGATTCTACCAGAATGGTCACTGAATTTCTTCAGTATGATTAGTTCTCTGTTACTTCCCTGGACAACAACTCATTGTACTTGCTCTTTTTTCTGTAATATTCTGCTAGAATTTATCTCTTCTAACTTACTCTAGAGATTCGATAATAGTTGACAGTAACAGGAATCAACTAGAACTGGCATTAAATATATGAACTTGCTTATATATTTTAATTTTTTTTTTCTTTAATTGGGTTGAGTTCTGAACCATTATAGTCGAAGGATTAGCTAAAGATTGAGATTTTAAACGAACATAATCACCTATTATAATGAAGGAACAAGAATATCTAAATGATATTTTATCTGTCTATAAAACTCATTCATATATAATGCAGGTGCTATTACCCTGTGTAATGTGTGTGTCCACGATTTTGAGTGATTTGAGTTTGCGTAACCTAGTATTGCTGGTAATCTTTTGTTTAACATAGTATGCTTATCAATGATAACTTTCTTTTCTCAAGAACACAGTACCTGGTAAGTAGTTGATTTACACCACATGCAGTTGTAGTACACGGCAAGCAACGTCGGATTTATCAGGATGCCGATAGGTCGAATATCTCCTATTACCAATAAAGTTCAAGATTGACCATATTTTGATTCTTAAATTACGCTGGACTGAATTGACATGGCTCAATTATTTGTGATTACCTTATCAAGCAGCTTCAAGAGTGGTCATTTCCGTTTCTAATGCAATAGGTTTCTTTGACAGGTGAATTGTCTTTGCTAGTTGAAGGGCTTGGTGTCGGGGGTGAAACTTCAATAGAAGAGTACATTGTAGAACCAGCAGAAGAGCTAGCAGGTGGTACTGAGAAAGGCAAAGTAAAGCTATACGGAGCAGCAGAAGGCCTTTCTTGGATTGCAAAACCTGTCACTGGACAGAGTGCTGTTGGTCTTGTATCCCGTCATGGAAGCATGGTGGGCCTAGTTGATCCTCTCGTGACTCTGTTTGGAAGCGTCCATGAAAAGCTTCCTGAACAAGGAAACATGAGAAGTGCGCTTTTCCCAAGTATTGGCAGCATGTTAAGCACGGCAGATGCTCATGTTCACAGAGATCAATGGGATGAAGAAAACCAGGATGTTGATGAAGACGATGAGCCAATCGCTGATCCTGCAGGAGGGGAGGATTTTGATGATAATGACTTGCATGCTCCATTGATTTCACGTCAAACAACAAGCATGGAGAAAGACATGGGTCTTCCTCCTGTCTCTCATGGTACTGTTATGAGCATGGGATACCATGGCAGTCTTTTTCAAGGTGCTGGGGAAACTATTACTACTACAGGAATTGGCGGTGGTTGGCAATTGGCGTGGACTTTAGATGAGAAAGAAGCTGAAGATGGAAAGAAATCTAAAGACTTCAAAAGGATTTACTTGCATCAGGATGGCGGGCCGGCTTCTATGCGTGGATCACTTCTATCACTTCCTGGTGGTGATTTCCCTGGAGATGGAGATTGTGTTCAGGCTTCTGCTCTTGTAAGTAATCCTGCACTTTATTCGAAGGAGGTTCTGGGTCAAAGTCCTATTGGTCCTGCGATGGTTCATCCAGCTGAAATTGCTTCCCAAGGACCAACCTGGAAGGCTCTCCTTGATCCAGGAGTCAAGCGTGCATTGATTGTTGGAGTTGGAATTCAGATGCTTCAACAGGTAAGAAACTACTTGTAGATAGATATCAATATTAACATTATCAGATTATCATGTGCTATACAGCTATACTCTATACCTACTTTATAAATATTTGTTTGGTTTATGCAGTTCGCTGGTATAAATGGCGTTCTCTACTATACCCCACAAATTCTAGAAGAGGCAGGAGTAGAAGTTCTTCTATCTGATCTAGGGATCAGCTCTACATCTGCCTCATTTCTTATCAGTGCATTAACGACCTTCTTAATGCTGCCCTGTATCGCTGTTGCTATGAGGCTCATGGATATCTCTGGTAGAAGGTATGTAATCTAATGTATGGTGAGAGTAGTAATTGTTACTGCAATGGTTGCATTCTCTATCTTATTTTTGTTGAACTTATCCGAACTTATTGTAACTAATATGAATGTATTGGAACGTATTAGGCCTGAAACATATTTTTCTAGGTGAAGAGATTGCACCCTATAGTATCAGTTTAGGACACTATATCTAATGTATGATCAATGACAAATTACTTGCAAAACAATCGATCTTCTCTCTGCATGTCCCTTTTTTAAAGAGTATAGCTAAATATCCAAACCGTTTGTTACCAAGCAAGAGAAAGAAAAAAGAGTAGGATGCACACAAGTGCAACTACCAAAATTCCCATTAGAACTCATGTTTGGTAATAAAGCATTTGATTTTTAGCCTTTCCTTGAGCATTTGCACTACTCAATCAGCCTTGTCAGATTCTGCAATATATTCGATTCTTGCCCCTCTTGTGCTCTGTCTCTATACTGACTGTAAGATCTGTGCACCTTTTCATGCAGGTCACTGTTGCTTGCTACAATTCCTGTGTTGATCGCCTCATTGGTTATCCTAGTAATCAGCTGCACTGTTAGCATGGGTAGTGTAATTCATGCTGTCATCTCAATCATCTGTGTTATTGTCTACTTCTGCACATTTGTTATGGCTTACGGACCCATACCGAATATTTTATGTTCCGAGATCTTCCCTACTCGAGTCCGTGGTGTTTGTATTGCTATATGTGGCTTGGTTTTCTGGATATGCGACATTATTGTCACTTACTCCTTGCCCGTCATGCTCAATTCTATTGGTTTGGGAGGCATCTTCGCAATATATGCTGTGGTTTGTGTCATCTCTTTGGTGTTTGTCTACCTCAAAGTCCCAGAAACAAAGGGTATGCCCTTAGAAGTTATCACAGAGTTCTTTTCAGTTGATCCTAAACAGTTAGAAGCCGCTAAGGCGGAGTAGCAACAACATCTCATACAGAGTTAGACAAAAGAGATCGTTTCTTGTTGGGAGATTATTAATTGTTGTCATGATTGCTTTAACTGAGAATAGTTTCTATTCAAAAACAGTTGAATATAGAAAGCGAAAGCCTCTCTATATTTCAATATTTTGTTGTCTCCCTCAAATTGTTATATAATGATCATAATAATTTTATCTCAACCTTTCTTACTTGCAACATATGGGATTCTTTATGAACTAATTTTTCATAAGATCTAGTGTTTCTATGAAGGCAAAAGGTCTCATAATTGTTAAGAACATTAAAGCGAGACGGATGTTTTTTACATATATAACTTATTATCTTAGCTTATACGGAGTAGTTATTGTTATGAGTGTGATGTAAGACGTATCACGTCAGGGGACGTATTAGGGGAGAAATAGATTTTACTTTTGGCCTGAATTTTTGAAGAAGTGCTCTAGGGTTTTAACAACTGCGCTAAGAGTGCTCAAGGTAGCTTCCCCATAAAGAATGAGATCGTCAGCAAACATAAGATGGGTAATTTCCATTTGACTTCCTCGAAGTTTAAAGCCTTTCCACTCCTTATTTTCGTGAATTGCTTTTGAGAGCATTTCCATGCAAATTATGAAAATATAAGGGTATAGGGGGTCCCCCTAGCGGATCCCTCTGGACGGGGAGAATTCCGGGGAGTGGGAGCCATTGATAACTAGTGACATTTTGGTGGATGAGATGCATTCCATGATCAAGGCCACTGGTTTTTCATTCAAACCAAACTCCACTAAAGCTCGCCTAATGAAACTCCATTCAAGCTTGTCGTAGGCTTCTTCTAGATCTATTTTCATAGCGAACAAGCCTTTTTTTCCTTTTTTTTGTTCATAGAATGCATGATTTCGGAGGCCATTATAAAGTTTATTTCCGTACCTCTACCAGGGATGAAGATGTTTTTGTTTGGAGAGATGTTTTTGTTTGGAGAGATGTTTTTGGCAAGGTCTTTTCTTAGTCTGCTGACAATTATTTTTGATATAATTTTGTAGCTCGAGTTAACGAGACTAATAGGTCTGTAATGATGAACTTTTTCAGGGTTTTTAATTTTTGGGATAAGCACTACTAGAGTCTGATTAACCTTGTCGGGCATTAACTAGTTAAATAAGGGTTATATTAGCCCTTTTTTGTGCTGCATGGAGTATAAAAAAATGAAAGATTCTTAATTATCATTAATAATGTCACCTTTTTTCCAAAAAAAAAATAAAAATAAAACAAGCTTATCTAATTTGATTATTAGTTGTGTTGTAACTGTGAGGCTCATTGAATACAGTTCACGGCTCATTAGCAACATAGGGGTACTAAAGGCAAGTAATTTCAGCCATAGATTTTTTTATAAATGGTTGGATTGTTCCCAGTTCATGAATCTGCTATGGCATGAATTGACCAATAAAAAAAAGGATAATTACTTCATTAAATATTGATAAGATTATATTACAACTATTTGATTGAATTTCACAAGGATTACCTAAGGGAATTGAAGCTATGAAAAAAACTGAACTTTTTTCTCCAAATTCCAACAAATAAAATGGAATGATTGTTGATTTACTTCACCTATTTAAAGAGAATGAATTCATAGACATTTACAGCCTCACTACAAACTACACCCTTCAACAACAAAAAAAAAAAAAACAAGGAATTTTTTTACAAAACCAAAAGCATCATTGCGTTGCCATGGCTTCGAGTCAAAAAGAAATATGCTTGATTTCCTTGATGAAGAATATGAAACTAAAGCATTTATGTTATGGTAGGTGTTGAATTTCAGTAGCACATTCATCTCAACAATGACCAAAATGATGAAGAAGGGGATAATGCATCAACCACGAAATGATCCTCCATCTGATGTTGAGCAATAAAATCATCATCGCCTAATTTATTAGGCTCGATCGACAATGAAGTGAGACTACAAATACCCCATTATTTGTTGGATAAGAAAATCTTTGGCTTTCTTCCTCAGGGCAGTACACAACAAGTAGCCGATTACTTTAGTACAACTTAAGGTCCATTAGCACCCTCTAAAGTCTAAAGTAAAGCAAAAAAGATGTAAGAAGCAATGGAGCATTAATGCATTATGATATGGATAATGCCTATCACAACTATGGTAGGAAAAGGATTCAAGTTCTATATGATAACATAGCATAAATTGGCATGGGGGACAGGACATGCATCATAGATTGGTCAGCATGCTAAATTTGGAGAATCATCAAGAGAGGTGTCTTTCAGTCACACATTGGCAATATCAAACCAGGGCTTACATAAGATAACAAGATGGAGAGACTGGATTTGATCTTGAGGATAATACAGCAAGAAACAATACCAAATGCACCAATGTATTACAACAATTATGCTTTTGTACATATAGACGCTAAGTGGTTTTATCTAACATAAAAATTACAAAAAGTCCACATTGCAGAGGGTAAACCAACACTAGTGTAAAAAGGTCCATGAGGCAGGTAATCAAGGAAATTTATATCGAAAGCAATGCTTATGGGTTGTATTGTGAGACCAAGATGAGGGGACAATGGAGAATGCACGTAATTGGAAAAACTGGTATGTTTTCACTCACAAAGCAAGTTTTAGCAAAGAGGTATTCAATAAATAGACTATTCAGTCTGTGAACCAGAAGTCAACTAGGGACATGTTCGAAGGTAGGAGGATCCAATTCATAATGAAATCCCTCACCAGAAAAAGAAATAACTTGAAGACGTTGGGATGCTACAACCACAAGTTTAAGCACCAAAATGGGTAGTTAAAGAAGTAACTAGACAACTTGAAGCAGAAAAGACAGCAAAATCATGTTTAAGTCTGACAAGAAAATAGAGTATTTTTGTAGGCTTGAGAGAGGTTTCTATTTCGGGAAAGAAATTGGATGCGTTGGTTGATTTTTTTAGTACTTCTAATTGCTATTGTGAAGTTTAATTTTTCTTAATCAAGTTAATGTATGGAATTAAGTTTTTAAGTTCAACTTTTTTGTTTGTAATGAAATTAATGAGTGAATATAATTTTTGTTTTTAAATGAAAGTGTACTTTTCACTTGTCTCAGATTGTCCCTAATAAATATCACTGTATTGTATACAATAAAGCATGATTGATAGTTGCCTTATCGGTTTTTGACACTAGTGGCTTAATGATGTATTGAGCTAAAGAACTTAAGACATACAACCCTCAAATAAATGAGTCTCATTATTGACAAAAGATCACAAAACAACATACTTAGGCATCAAAAATGGAAATAAGTTGTAGTACATACACTTAAACATCATTACAGGGGACAAAGGCAATAAAATAACATGAAACCAACATACTTAGGTATAAAAAACCTGCTTAAGTAACCATAAACATGTATAGGGACGATTAGGATACTTAGGCATCTAGACCACATATCTAGGCCTCCAATAATCACGTATAAGGACAATTATGATACTTATGAATCCATATATCATACTTAGGCATCCAAGAATCATGTTTAGGGATCCATACAAGATATTAAGATAGGCATCCAAAACTCATGTATAGGCACAATTAAGTTACTTAGGTATTCATTTAATAACATACTTAGGAACCAAAACTCATGTATAGGCACAATTAAGGTACTTAGGCATTCATACTTAGGCATCCAATACTCATTTATAAGTATAATTAAAGCATTTAGGAATCCACATAGCATACTTAGGCATCCAAAAATCATGTATATGATGCACAATTAAGGTACTTAGGCATCCAAACTCATGTATAGGCACATGAAGGTGCTCAGGCATCCAATACTCATGTGTAGGTATAATTAAGGTACTTACAGGCATCCAAAACTCATGTACAAGCCTAATTAAGGTACTTAGGTTTCAATATAACCTATACTTAGGGTGTGTTCTCTTCACCTTAATAAATTAAGTTTCAGGTCGAATAAGTTCAGTCCAGTTTAGGTAAGTTCAGTTGAAATAAGTTTCAATCAGGTCCAATAAGGGCAATAAGTTTCAATCAGGTTTAATAAGGTCCAATAAGTTTCAATCAGGTGAAATAAGTGCCAATCAGGTATAATCAGGTCCAACATGTTCCAATCAGGTGCAATAAGTTCCAATTAGGTCTAATCAGGTTCAATGAGTTCCAATAAGGTCCAAATAGTCAATGATCAATAAACATTTGTATTATTGTCCATTATTTTATTATTCATATCACTATTAGTTGATTATGTTATTATTAGAATTTTAATTAAACTACCACAATGATTATGTCGTATTATACTTGTATTATTGTCTTTTATTTTATTGAATATTTGTATTATTGTCTATTATTTTATTATTCATATTACTATTAGCTGAATATGTTATCAATAAATTTTATAATTAAAGTACCACAATGTAGAGTATTATACTTATATTATTGTCTATTATTTTTATTGTTCATATTACTATTAACAAGACTATTAGACACGTTAGTGGTGAAAGTTCTGTATAGGCAAGTATATAAATAATATATTTTTTTGTTAAATTGTTTATCATAAGAGATAATTAATAATAATTATTTTTTTAAATGGCATATTTTACTAGTTATTATTTCATAATAAATTTTGAGGGGTAGTATTTACGTTAGGGGTAATATTTAATAAATAGTATATTTTTTTGTTAAATTGTTTATCATAAGAGATAATTAATAATAATTATTTTTTAAAAGGCATATTTTAATAGTTATTATTTCATAATAAATTTTGAGGGGTAGTATTTACGTTAGGGGTAATATTTATGTTATAACTCATATATTTTTTTGTCTAATAAGGTCAAATAACTTGTAATTAGGTCTAATAAGTTTCAATCTGGTCCAATAAGGTCTTAAAAGTTTTAATCAGGTCCAATAATGTCTAATAAGTTCCAATCAGGTCAATAAGTTTTAACCAGGTCCAATAAGTTCCAATAAGGTTCAATTAGATCAATAAGTTGAATTAGGTCTAATCGGGTCTAATAAGTTGAGTTCAAGTCCAATAAGTTCAGTTCAGGTCCAATAAGTCCAGTTTAGATAAGTTCAAACAAGTCCAAGGTTATTCAGGTGAAGAGAACGCACCCTTAATGTGGCATCCAATACTCATGAATAGGTACAATTAAGGTAATACTTAGGAATCCACATATCAGGCATCAAAAAATCATGTATATGCATAATTAAGGTACTTAGGAGTCCATAATAGATATTAGGTATCCAATACTCATGTATAGGCACAATTAAGGTACTTAGGTTTTCATATAGCATTCTTAAGCATCCAATACTCATGTGTAGATACAGTTAAGGTACTTAGGAATCCATATAGCATATTTAGGTATCCAATACTCATGTATAGAGAAATCTAAGGTACTTAGGAATCTATATAGCATATTTACGTATCCAAAAATCATATTTAGGCATTATCAAGGTACTTAAGCATACATACAACATATTAACGCGTCCAAAACTCATGTACAGGCACGAGCAAGTAAGGTTCTTAGGCAGGAATTAAACATAGTTAGGCCTCCATTAATCAAATTCGTTAACAAATTGACTGACGCCTCAATAAAAGGGTATGCATCATAAAAGGAAATCAAGCAACGGCTGGAAAAATAAACGCATAAATACAGGGCCTCGTGCCAAAAACCAAATAATCATGCATAAATCAGGAGACATGATGCATTAAAATAATGAATCAAGCATAATACTAAAAGGATTTTTTGATTTTAATGATGCAACCTGATGAGTCATATTAATATAGGCATTTCATGATGCATTTAGGTTGCATTTTAGGATCATTTAGTTGCATTTTTAGTCCATAATTGCATATAGTTACTTAAGTTGAGAAGATATCACTCTTGTATGTGTTTTCGGTGTTTTTGATAGTTTTCAGGTATTGAGAACACAATTGGAGTATTATTGGACAAGCTTAAGCATGAGAAGCATCTAGGAAGGAGCTAAGTCAAATGAGAAGTCCATAGGGCATCTTCGAGTGAGATTGCAACCCAAACATAGCGGAAACATATTAAAAGAAGTATGGAAATTGAGTCATGTGCACTCTTTTGATCATAACTCATTATGAAGTGATCGGAATTTAGTGATTCCTGTGGGGTTGTAAACTAGACTTGAAGAGCTTTCCAACGATATAACACACGCCCTGATACAACTTCCAGTTTGCAAGATATGCTCTTTACAAGTTGATGCTGTTTTGCAGGACGAAAACCCGCGGCCGCGGGTTATTCCATGTTGCCTAGTCGAATAGGGCTTTATCTTTTGACGAATTAGACTCTATTTTTCTAGTTGTTTTAGGAAATAGAAAGGTATAAAAGACTCAAGGGAATATTATTATTTCCTATCTTATTTTCTATTTTTTTTCCATCATTAATGCATTGGAGAAAAGAACCCTAGTTTTGTTTTTTTCCCAATTACATTGAATTTTCAATAGAAGCTTTGATTTTTGCAAGATTGGTTCTACAATTGGTATTATTTCTTTCCTCTTTTTATTCCTATTCAATCCTTTATTATTAATTCATGTTTGCTTATTTAATTATGAATATGTCTTCCCCAATTATGATTGAGTAGTCTATTTCTAGGGTTTAGGGGGATCCATGATCAATTAGGAAGGGATGTTTATTAAAGTATTGATTTTTATTGATGCATGTTGATTCCTATTGAATGTTTTTATGTCTATTCAATCTAATTTGGCCAGATTTGATTGTCATAGTGTTGCAATATTAGGTTATGCGCCAAGAGGTATAATAAGCTAACCTTTGGCTTATTCCCTAATAAAACAACCTTTGCAGTCGGGGTTCCTACAGTGGGTATAATTTACCATTAACCTGTTGAACAAGTTACTTCTCATTAAATGACTTCTTTTCTCTCCTAAATCCTCAACAGAAAAAAAGGGTTGACTTACTCAGAAAATTGAAAACAGTAAAAAAGACCCTAAATTCTCTCTCTTCCTCCATTAGTGAAATTCAAGCTTTCTCTCTCATCAATTTCATGTAACCAACATAGTGAGGTGAGTTCTCACTATTTTTGCAATTCTCTCTCTTCTCACAATTCCCTTTCTTCTTGCATTTCTCTCTATTCTTGCATTTCGCTATTAATGCAATTTGTGGAGCTTAATTTGGTGGAGTTGTGAACAAATTGGCCAGAAACTCGAGTAATTGGAAGTAATTTTGTTGAACCTTAATCTTTAAGTTCTTAGATTTTTGAATTTGGTTGTGTTGTGCTTGGGATTGAAAAATTTACAATCTTTAATTATTGTTAGTTAACTGGTACGATGGATAATGTGACCTTAAAAATTTGCCATGGTGGTGGTTTTAAGAATGATAAGAGGGGTGATATGGTTTATGAAGGTGGAGGAGTACGGACATTTAGGCTATGTTCAGTTCACCTTATTTTTGCTAATTTCAGATCTAATCATATCAGATCAGATAAAAAAAAATAAGTTCAGTTCAGATCAGATCACATCAGATAAGATCATGCTTATATTTAAAAACTCATTATTACTATTAATATTATTATTTACTAGTACATTTGTTCAAAAGGATTATTATTGTTACTGTTATACTTATTAATTATTAATATTGGTAATTATTATTAATCTTGTTGTTATCATTAGAAATGTCATTGTTAGAAATATATAAAATATGATAGCTCAAATTCATGACAACGAAACTACTAAGTTCGGATTACATTTCAAAATAAGCTAAGTGTGAGATACAAATTATAAATTTAAATCCGGTATTACCTCTTCCTACCGAATTCCAAATCTCTCTAGCTATTTGAAGCTGCACGCTATCCATTTCTTTCTTGCGCAAGTCATAGTTGTTTGTATATCTTATTTTATTTTATAGGAAAAAAAAAGAGTTGAGCGGCCGACTTCTCAAGTGTGAAATATTTTTTTTAAGGGAAAGTGTGAAATATTTTATAAGTGCTCGTATAAATTAATGATTTGGGTTATATCATTTTTTTTTTATAATAATTATTATTATTATGATTACAATTATTGTTGTTGTTAGGGAACTTTGAGCATTCAGGAGTACACGGACAAGTTTATGGAGTTGTCCCGTTTTGCTACTACTGTTGTACCTACAAAGGCTGAGAGGGTGAAGAGGTACATAGAGAGAATGGATCCGAAGGTTAGGATCCATGTGCTGAGTTCGGGGGCCTCTACCTTTCAGGGAGCATATGAGATCGCCTTAAGTATTCATGCTTCCTTCAAGGAAGAACAGGCTGCTAGGATTGTTGCTGTGAAGAAGCCTGTTGTGTCCTTCGTCCAGAGTCCCGCTAAAAGGCCGAGGTATGAGTCTAGTAGTCGTGAAGGCTACCAGCAAGGTTCCGGTTATCGATAGAGTTATGATGCAACAGTGTCGTCGATGTGAGAAGGCGATACATCCAGGAAAGAACTGTGATGGCACTATGATCACTTGCTACTATTGTAGAGAGCTAGGGCACAAGTCATTTCAGTGCCCTAAGAACCCGAGTGCTACATCATCTTCTGCAGGTCCTACTCAACCAGCCGGTTCTTCTGTTCCTCCTAAGAACAGAGTATATGTGATGACTCAGGCAGAGGCAAATGTTCATCTAGATGTGATTACTGGTACTTTTCTTATTAATAATGTGTCTGCTTACGTTTTATTTGATACTGGTGCCTCTGTGTCTGTTGTATCTAGTGCTTTTGTGAAAAAAGCTAATTTGACCTCTAGTTCCCCCGTAAGGTGCCTCATATCTCTTGCATCTGGAGAGAGTTACCCTTGCTATGCTGAATACAAGGATCTCCCCATGGTTATTTTGGGAACCGATCTTCCAGCTAACCTTAAGGAGTTTGATTTGTCTGATGAGTTGGATGTAATTCTAGGTGTAGATTGGTTGTTCAAGTATCATGCTACCATCCATTGTCGTGATCAGAAGATTTCACTCCGTGTTCCTAAAGGTAATCAGATTTCTTATTTGGGAATCGTAGTGAAGAAGGGAGTGAAAATTGTATCTGCTTTGAAAATGAGAAGAATGTGACAGAAGGGGGATGAGGTATTTTTGTGTATGGTGAAGGATCTAACTCTTGAAGAGCAACTTGAGGGTATTCTGGTAGTCCGTGAGTATCCGGACGTCTTTCCAGAAGAGCTACCAGGTATTCCTCCAGAAAGGGATGTTCAGTTTGGTATAGATCTTGTTCCTGGTACTGCACCTATTTCTAAGGCTCCTTATAGAATGACGCCTCTTGAATTGCAAGAATTGGAAACTCAATTGCAAGAGTTGATTGATAAGGGCTTTATAAGGCCTAGTGTCTCACCTTGGGGTGCTCCCGTTCTGTTTGTCAAGAAAAAGGATGGGAGTATGCGCTTGTGTATCGATTACCGTGAATTGAATAAGGTAACGATCAAGAACAAGTACCCGTTGCTTCGAATTGAAGATTTGTTCGATCAGTGGAAGGGTGCTGGGGTCTTCTCCAAAATTGATTTGAGGTCTGGTTATCATCAGATTCCTGTGAAGAAGGAAGATATCCCTAAGACTTCATTCCGAACTAGGTATGGGCACTATGAGTTCGAAGTGATGCCTTTTGGTCTCACGAATGCTCCTGCTGTGTTTATGGATCAAATGAATCGTTCATTCCATGAATATTTGGATTCTTGTGTTGTTGTCTTTATTGACGATATCTTGGTGTATTCTAAGGACGAGGGTGGGCATGAGAAACATATTAGGCTAATTTTGGACGTCCTGAGGAAGCAAAAATGGTTCGCCAAGTTGTCTAAATGTGAGTTCTGGTTGAAAGAGGTCGCATTTCTTGGCCATGTGATTAGTAAAGAAGGGGTAAAAGTTGATCCTTCCAAGATCAAAGCTGTGGTTGAATGGGAGAGTCCGAAGAATGTGTCTGAGGTTCGGAGTTTCCTAGGCCTTGCTGGTTACTATCGACGTTTTGTCAAGGATTTCTCAAAGTTGCTCAGCCTTTGACCATGTTGATGAGGAAGGAGTGCAAGTTCTTGTGGTCTGAGGATTGCGAAAAGGCTTTCCAAGCTTTGAAGAAAAGTCTCACAGCTGCTCCAGTTCTTACTTTACCTTCTGAAGGGGTAGAGTATGAGGTGTATAGTGATGCGTTGAAAAATGGTCTGGGTTGTGTTTTGATGCAACAAGGTAAGGTAGTTGCTTATGCTTCGAGGCAACTGAGGGTTCACGAAAGGAACTACCCGACTCATGATCTCGAGTTAGCAGCAGTGGTATTTGCACTCAAGATCTGGCGACACTACTTGTATGGTGTTCCATGTAAGGTGTATACTGACCATAAGAGTTTGAAGTACATCTTCACTCAACGTGATCTGAACCTAAGGCAACGCAGATGGTTCGAGCTTATTAAAGATTATGAGTTGACCCTAGAGTACCAAGAGGGTAAGACTAATAAGGTGGCGGATGCTCTAAGTCGAAAGGCAAAACACTCTCTTAACACTGCCATGATTTTGCCTAAGGATTTATGTGATGAGTTCCGAAGGCTTGATATTGAGGTGGTGCCTCAAGGTTCCATTAAGGCATTATTGGGCTCTATGAGTGTCGAGCCAGAGTTGTTCCAGGAATTGAGATGCAAACAAAGAGACGACCCGAAGCTCGAGAAGATTCGTGAAGCAAAGGGGCAAGGTCGAGCTGAGAATTTTGAGATTTGTGTTGATGGTAGTTTGAGATTCATGGGACGCTGGTGCGTACCTAATGTTGGGGATCTTAAGAGGAAAATTCTTGAGGAGGCGCATAACACTCCCTACTCTGTCCATCCTGGGGGTGATAAGCTTTATAAGGATCTTAAGGTTAATTTTTGGTGGCCCTGTATGAAAAAGGAGATTGCTGAATTTGTGGCTAAATGCCTGGTTTGTCAGAAAGTAAAAATTGAGCATCAGAGGCCTGGTGGTTTGCTGCAACCATTACCTATTCCTGCGCGGAAGTTTGATTCTATCTCGATGGACTTTGTAATGGGTCTTCCGAGAGCTGCTGGTGGCAAGAATGCGGTATGGGTGATCGTGGATCGTTTAACTAAGGTGGCTCGTTTCATTGCTATGAAGAATACTTGGTCTATGGAGGAGTTAGCTGAGGCCTATGTTAGTGAGATTATCCGTCTGCATGGGGTTCCTAAGGATATCGTTTCTGACCGTGACCCAAGGTTCTTATCCCATTTTTGGGCTGCTCTGCAAGAAGCTTTTGGTACAAAGTTAAAGTTGAGTACTGCATTTCATGCTGCTACAGATGGCCAGACTGAGAGAACTATTCAGACTTTGGAGGATATGCTTCGTGCTTGTGCCTTGGAATTTCAACAATCTTGGGTCAAGTCATTGAGTTTAGTGGAGTTCTCTTATAATAATAGCTATCAGGCTAGCATTCAGATGGCTCCATATGAGGCTTTGTATGGGAGGAAGTGTCGTAGCCCTTCCTGTTGGAGCGACATTAGTGATTCCTTAGTTTTGGGGCCAGAGCTGATTCGAGATACTGTGGAGCAAGTGAAGGTCATTCATGCTAAGATGAAGGCTGCCCAAGATAGGCAGAAATCCTATGCTGATCTTCGTCGTAAGCCTATTTCCTATGAGGTGGGTGATAAGGTCTTGCTAAAGGTATCTTCAATGAAGGGGGTGATGCGTTTTGGTCAGAAAGGCAAGCTAAGTCCGAAGTATGTAGGTCCCTATGAGATTCTTGAGAGAATAGGGGAAGTGGCTTATAGGTTGGCTTTGCCGCCGGTTTTGTCAAGGGTTCATGACGTATTCCATGTCTCGCAATTGCGAAGGTATCGTAGTGATCCTTCTCATGTCATTCCAGTTGAGTCGGTAGCTGTGGAACTGAACTTGACCTTTGAGGAACGACCAGTTTGTATTCTTGACCGTCAGAATCGAGCGTTAAGGAGAAAGGTCATTCCCTTAGTGAAGGTGCTTTGGAGGAGTCAGAAATTTGAAGAAGCCACCTGGGAGACCGAGGAGTCGATGAGAATCAAGTATCTAAAGTTATTTTTTTCAGGTATTGTTTGACGTTTTAAGTTCCGAGGACGAAACTTTCTTAAGGGGGAGTGTTTGTAACACCATGGTTTTCCGTCCTAAAAATTTAGTATGTTATTCTTAAAAAAAAAATTACATCGTATAAGTTATAATTTGTCAATTAACTTGTTTCAAAAACAAAAAAATTATATTTATTTAGTATATGTTATTATCCTATGTATTTGAAATTTTATTAACCTTTTTTTTTTTATGGTAGTTAGATATTCGCGTTGGGATTACGCTTTATATTTTATCGACTTGTCGCGCGGGTGGACTATTTAGTAGCGAGATGGGTCCGAACTGTTACACGAATTATGCTGGCAGAATGTTATGCAGTAATATGAGGAATTTTTTTTTCAGAATTTTAAAGGGTTTATAACCCCCTTGTAACCTCCCTCATAATCATTCTTAATACCCACATCAATTACCATCATTTACGCTTGGTTTCGTTTCCTTTTTAATCCTCATATTTTGCGGCACTAGACTAACGTGAATGATACTCACTCTTGCAACAAACTCTTCGGCCTCCTTTAAAGAGAAAGTTATTATCTTTTTTTTTTTTCTTTTTTTTTTTCTCTCCTTCATCTTCTCCTACTATTGTTGTTCGCCAAGACGCCCCATTTTTATTCACCCCTTTTTGTCACATACAACACATAATATATCTTCATTCTTATCTTAGATTACTAAGCTCTTGCTGGGGTTGCTAGGAGGTCATCACTTGGAGGACGAACAAGCGAACGACGGCGGGAAATAGACAACTTAGCTTCACTCCTCCAGTTGGCCTAGGTAACTAACGGCGAACCTAGTACGACTAGAGTCCATTTAGGAATTATTTAGTCTTAATATCTAAGGTTGCACTAAATTTTATGCTAAGATTTGTGGGTGGGTAAAGCTTCATAGTATTGATGTTATACTTGTTATACTTGAATGTTTATGAGTGATATTTAGGTGGAAGAAAACTGATTCTACTATATTGTACGTTATCCTTGCTAGAGTTTGATGGCTAGAATTTTTTTTGCTTCAATATATCTTAATAGTTTATGGTTTCGTTAGTAGACCTTATAAATCATGTTGTTATGCACCTATGTTGTTGGTTTGCTTAGGTATGATCAAACTGACAATGATATGAGAGCATGCATATATGGGTCTTCTAGTTAAGTAGCTTGAACAAAGGGGTGTAGTTCGTGACATTTTTTTTAGTCTATCCAATGTCTTGCGTCTATCATTTATGGACTGCGCCGAGCGCATGAATCTCGAGCTGAACGTATCCCTTGCGTGGCTCGCATCTGTGGCAGTCTGTGGTTGTCCGTATGTGAATGATAGTGTCAAGTAGGCTTGAAGTTTTGGTTTCATTCTCGTAGGTTGCTACTATAGAAGTTCTGTTTTTTTTTCCTTCTTTTTGTATTATATGTTTAGTTGTGGGCATAAGTAGCAGGGTGATGATTAGTTCCTACGTGAATTGCATGTTATATTTGCTTATATAGATTATGAGTGTCTTACTTTTTCTTTTTCTTTTTTATTAATTTATTATAATGGTATTGTTGGGGCTAACTAAATTAAGAGTATAATTATGTTATACTTTACTAAATCAATATCTAAGTTGTCGACGTTACAGTACTCGAAGGAGAATAATACTGTCTTTAGTATCGTTTCGCCAATAGTTATGTACCGGGAGTATTATAACTAACGTTGTAATTAACCTTGTACCCAAACTCAGACAACGAGAGTGTAGTAGTTGGAATATTTTTTTTTTTTGGTCATACTGTGTTTTGGTGTATAAGTATGTTTTAGTGAAGGATTATTATTTTTTTTTTCTTTGTTGGGAGAAATGGTTTATTAGTATTACTATATTACTATTATTTTGGTAAGAATAAATATTGTTAAACTGAGACTCTTGGATTGCGATCCTAGTTTCTGTTGGTTTTAGGTGTAAGGCCTGAAGGGCATCCTTATTATTTATATTTGATGAAGATACTATAGTATTTATTTGTAGAACTGTTTTATTGAGATTAAGATATCCGGTGGGATAGACGTAGTCCCCGGTAAAGAACATGCCAACCACCTAGGTTGCGATTTAGGGGGTCTTACCTGGGTTAATTATTGTCGTCCGAGAGGTTGGGAAGTACTAAGTTGGGTACTATCCTGCATCGGGAGTTTGGCCATTCTTAGACACAGACAGTAGGGAGCGTAAGCCCATAGGCTGTCTCGAGATTTCGACCTGACAAACCTTAGGAAGTGGGTTGCGATCCACTGACGTTCTGCTCTTTCTCAAAAGTTATTTTTACTTTTTTTTTTGTTAAATTATTGTGGAGGCTTATGTTATGGATCTTATATGCTTATATTAATTTATTAATCATGATTTACTTTATTTTTAAACTGTTAGTTGTTGTTTGGCTGTTATTTGGTTCAGTTTGATATTTATGTTGTTTGGGACTTATTTATTAATGCTTGATAACTTCTACATGGATCCTAATTGAGCTGAGAGAGCTGTTAGTTACTCCCCACTGATTGTGGATGTTTGTTGATATATTTTTGCAGGTTAATATGTTGCAGAATGGTTTTGTCATGGGGTTTGAGAGATATTGTCGAGCTTAATTAGGAGGATTACTTATTTTCTTTTCTTTGCATTATTTGTGAGATTTTGGGATCATGTTATTTCGTTATAGTTACTTTTGGATTAATGTTCTATGGGATTTATTTTGTTGTTGTTTTAGTTTTTATTGGAACTTTAGAGTGACACTGTCCGTCCTGACGATATTTCCGCTATCGTCTACTACTTAATAAATCTTTCTATTTTGTTTATTCATTGCCTATGAATGGACGGTGTGTTACAGTTGGTATCAGAGCAACCCTACGACCGTGTGTTGGGGCGACCCTAAGGCCGCCAGGCCGAATATTAGGAGTCCTCGGGCGCCTAGTGGGGGAGGATTCTGGGCCTGCATTGTCATAAGGAGCGACCCAGAGGTCGTCAGACCGAATATTTGGAGTTTCCGACAATCAGTTTCCAGGTTGGGGCGACCAACAGGTCGTTGTGGCCGAATATGTGGAGTCCTCAGGCGCAACGAGGGCGTTGCTGTTCTTAAGTGGGGGTGTATGTAATACCCCTCATGATTGCTTTAAAGGGATGTAGCAGGCTACTCATTCCAACAAGATGCATCTTTCTTTTAGGGAGCTTATTTCCTTAGTTACTCCACAGTTAAGCGTGCTTGGCTGGGAGTAGTTCAGGGATGGGTGACCTCCTGGAAAGTTTCTCAGGGTGCACATGAGTGAGGACAAAATGCGCCGGAAGAACTTGTGTTGGTTATTGAGGACAGTTGTTGGTAGGGCGGGGTTTGGGTTAAGATTTTCAACCCATTTAATTAAACAGGTTAACCTTATTAAACTGTTTAATTAAATGGGTTAGGTTCAGGTCAAATTTTTAAACCTGAAAATAACCCACCTAAACCCGTTTAATAAAATAAAGGTGATATTTCAGATTCAGCTCTATTTACTTGTTCAGTTTTTGTTTTGAATTGGGTCAAGCCCAAACATCCACGGTCCAACAACCTAAGTAACCTAAAAGAACTAAAGAAGATGATATATAATTTCCATCTAACCTAACTCATCATTCAGACATTCATCGCCGCTTCACAGACCACAACAGTAGGTTAGTTCTTTACTTCTTTCTTCTTTCTTATTTCTGCATTCTCATTTCTCCATTTTTCATTTCTTCATTAATTTGTTCAATAACCTTCTTTGTCTTTATTTTACTTTTCATCTTCTTCTTTGTCTTTTATAATTTTATTATCTTCTTCTTTGTCCTTGTTATTATGTTATTTTAATGGTTTTTTTCCTTTTTTTCTCCAATTTCAGTTAAAGCTTCCAAGGTTATCAGGTATTTCTTCTTCTTTATCTTTATTTTGCTATTTTTGGTATTTTTAATGTCGAATTATCAATTATGTATTTTTCGAATTTATTTGCTGTTTCTTTACTTTCTTATATTCTTTTTGTCGAATCTTTTGAGTAATTTTATACTTATGTAAGTTAAATAATTTTAGAACTTAAATTTTTTTTTATACTGTTAAAAGTTTAAAACTTAATATTACTGAACATTTCGACAATTTATTTCGATTTTGTTTTTTGTTTTTACTTTTAGTTATGGAGTATGAAACGTCTCCTAATCCAATTGATGTTGATTCTGGAGAAGAGGAAGTTCAGGAAGGGGTTCAAAACAGTAAGAAATCTGCTGGGAAGCAGGAGACAAAGAGAAATGTCGTCCATAAACCTGTTTTAGTTGGTAAGAACTTTAAACGCCAACGTAGATTAACTTCTGGTGTGTGGGTGCATTATGACTTTCTTGATGAAGCTGATGAAAATGGTAACTTAAGATGCAAATGTAAAAAATGTGGTCAATCTTTCAATGCTGATAGTAAGATGGGGACTGGTAATTTAAAACGTCATCTGAAAACTTGTAAGATGATGAGGTTTAGGGATGGTGGTCAAATGATTCTTGAGAAAACATCTTCTGGTTTAGAGAACGTATTGCCTAAGTTTAATGCTGATGTTTTTCGTGAGTTGTTAGCTCTTGCAATTGTTAGGCATGACCTACCTTTCCAATTTGTTGAATATGAAGCGATTAGGAGGTGTTTCAATTACTTGCATCCTGATGCTAAATGTGTTTCACGATTTACAATTAAGACTGATGTTATGAAAATATTTAAAAGGGAGAAAGATAAATTAAAGGATGAATTGAGGTTGGTTTCTGGTAAGATTGCACTAACATCAGATTGTTGGACTTCTATAACAACTGATGGTTATATCTCCTTAACTGCCCACTTTGTAGACAATCAATGGTGTCTTCAAAAGAGAATTTTGAACTTTTCTTTCATGCCTCCTCCTCATACCGGGGTTCACTTGTGTGATCAAGTTTGTAGTATGTTGAAGGATTGGGGGATCCAAAAGAAAATTTTCGCTATTACCTTAGATAATGCTTCTTCTAATGATGTTTTTGCTGAAAATCTAAAGGGTGAACTTGACTTGTTTTGTGGGGGGGGGGGAATTTTTTCACGTTAGATGTTGTGCTCACATCTTGAATCTAGTGGTACATGATGGCTTGAAAGAGATTCATGAGGCTGTTTTTAAGGTGAGGGAGAGTGTTAAGTGTTGTAAAGGATCTCAAGCACGAAAACAACGATTTTTGAGTTGTGTTGCACATGTGGAATTAGAGAGTTCTAAAGGATTGAAGCAAGATGTGCCCACTAGATGGAATTCCACATATTTGATGTTGGAGAGTGCTTTATATTATAAAAAAGCTTTTAATCACTTTAAAAAGTTGATGCTAATCATATTCATTGTCCATCTATGGAAGAGTGGGTGAGGGTTGAAAAAAATTTCAAGTTCTTGAAAGTGTTTTATGAAGTCACTGTTGCTTTTTCTGGTTCAAAATACCCAACTGCCAATTCGTGCTTCCCTAATGTTCTGAAAGTGAGATTGTTGTTGAAAGATGAAATGTCTAGTTCTGATAATTTCATGCAAAGAATGGCAACAAGGATGTTTGAAAAGTTTGGGAAATATTGGTCGGAGTTCAACACTATCATGGCAGTTGCTGTGGTATTAGATCCTCGTTTCAAGATGCAATTTATAAAATGGAGCTTTAATAAAGTGTATGGGTTTGGTGCTGATTATGAGAGTGAGTTATTCAAGGTTAAGGACAGGTTGCAACACTTGTATGATGGCTATGCCATGTCATCAGTTTCAGCAACAACCAACAATGTTGGTGGATGTCGATTTGCAGGAGCTACTTGTGATGGCACATCTGATGAATTCATGACTGTAAGTTTGATTCTTACTTCTATTTTCTGTTTTTTATTTATCTTATTCTTCTACTTGATTCTTTTTTAGCTGTCTACTTGATTCTTCTGTTTTCTGTTTTTCTATTTATCTTATTCTTCTGTTTTCTGTTTTTTATTTGTCTTCTTTTTCTGTTTTCTGTTTTTTATTTATCTTCTTCTTTTGTTTTCTGTTTCTTATTCATCTTCTTCTTCTGTTCTCTGTCTTTTTTATTTATCTTCTTCTTTTGTTATCTGTTTTTTATTTATCTTGTTCTTCTGTTTTATGTTTTTTTATTATCTTCTTTTTTTTTTATTTATCTTTTTATGTTTTCTGTTTTTTATTTTCTTCTTCTGTTTTCTGTTTTTTTATTTATCTTCTTCTGTTTTCTTTTTTTTAATTTGTCTCTGTTTTCTATTTTTTTTGTTTACCTTCTTCTGTGTTTTGTTTTTTTTTATTACTCTTGAAGGATTTTGATGAATTCTCCAATGAGCAACATAGTGAATCAGTCAAGTCTGATTTGGTTTCCTACCTTGAGGAGCCTTTGATGCCTCGTTCAAGTAACATTGATATTGTGAGTTATTGGAGGACTCATGAAGTTCGATATCCCATAGTTGCAAAGATGGCCAAGGACTTCCTAGCGATTCCCATGTCAACAGTGGCCTCGGAGTCCGCATTCAACACTGGTGGGCGTGTTTTGGATTGCTATAGAAGTTCTTTGAAGCCGAAAACTGTGGAGGCGATAATATGTATTAGAGATTGGGCTTTCGGAGATGGTAAGAGTTCACTTAGTTTCTTTGTACTATCATCTCTCATATAATAAATGAATATATATATTAATTCTTTTATTAACTTGCTTTGTAGCAAAATTGGAACCTCAAATGGAGGACTTATGTGACCACATAATGAGCTTAAAAGTAGAAGAAGCAGATGATACTCCCTGCCCATCTCCAAGTCCATCTCCAAGTCCCATTTTGGAAGTCAAACTCTCTTCATCCATACTCTAAGAGGGTGTTTGCCGCTGTTTGTAATAGATTGTTAATTATATGGCCTTTGGGTTTAAACTCTAAACATTGGTTTTGTAATAGCTTAGATTTTGTGGGTGTTAATTAACACTTTATTGGGTGTTCTCGAAAACCCAAACTTATTAGTTAATTAACACTTTTGTGGGTGTTCCCGAAAACCCAAACTTATTAGCTATTAATGTTTGATTTCGGCATTTTGCATATCTAAAGACTAAAATTCTGGTGACTAATTTATGGTAAATGATCAATTGATGTTTGATTTTTTTTTAAATGAAAAAAAGGCTCAGAAATCGATTTTGGCAGATCAGGTTCGGGTTGACCTGATCTGCCACAGATCGGGTTCAGGTTTTAATATTTAACCCGTTTAAACAAACAGATCAGGTTCAGGTTTAAGGGGTACCAACCCGCTTATAGTCAACCCGAACCCGAACCTGACCTGACCTGATCTGTTAATCAGCCCTAGTTGTTGGCCCTGGATGCGCATTGGTGACAATATACTCGACTCCGTATGGGTCGGGGTGTTACATAATCACTAGTGGAAAAAACCCCACTTGATGCAGTCAAAACTGGTCTTTCAGATGCGGTTTTGGTCCGCATCAGGTGAGGGCGCAACAGGTGACTAATCTTTTCTGATGCGGTCCAAAACCGCATCAGAGAATTATAATCTGATGCGGTTTTCCCTCTGAACCGCATCAGATTGTAGTGTTTTTGTCCAAAAACAAGTGGCAGACCTGCACTACAGGTCTGCAATACCAATTTCATACCAAAACTCCAATTGATTTGAGTACCAAAAACAATAACAATAGCAATAGCCTAAAAATAGATTTGAGTACGAAAAAAACATATACATACATATATACAATAACAATACATATATAAAACTGAAGAAATACATACACAATTTCAATTGAACAATGAAAAAAATGAACTAAAAACATAAGGAAAAGTAACGAAAATTATAGAAATTAGAGAACCAAAAGTAAAAATGACGAAAACGAAAAAGAGAAATAAAGCGAATATATATATATATAATTACAGAATCAGATCAAAAAACGAAAAAGAGAAATAAAGCGAAAATTAAGAGCCAAAAAACGAAAAAGAGAAAAATTAAGACCTAAAAAAATAAATCAGATGCAAAAAAAAATAACGAAAAAATTAAGAGCAAAGAAAAAATACAAAATCAGATCCAAAAACAAAACGAAAAAAATAAGAGCATGAAACCAAAAAAATCGAAAGGAAAATGGCAGCCTAAAAAAAACCCAAATAATAACCTACATCGAAAATTAAATCAAAAAAATAAATCCTAAAATAAAAGGTAACAATCTGGTAAAAAAACAAAAACACTAAGAAATATGGTAAAAAAAAAAACGAAAAATTACGCTCAATTTGTTCTTCGATTCTTTGTCAATTTGTTTCGTTCTTCGTCAACTCATTTTTTTCGTTTTTTCATCCCCATTTTCGTTCGCCGTTCTTCATTTTCTGATTTCTCTTCATTCATCTTCGTTTCGTGGAGTAGAGAGGAGAGAGAGGGGTAAGGTGATACTGATGACGGCGTGGTGTGAGGGAGGAGTAGAGAGGAGAGAGAGGGGAGAGGAGGGAGATTAGGGTTTGATAGGAGAGAGAGGGTCTGGAGGAGGAGAGAGTGTGGATCTGGTTAGGAGTGAGAAGGGATTTAATATTAGGAGGGTCGTAGTTCAACATGCTGGGCCATTTCTATTCTCATTTCTTGCTGGGCCATTTTGTGTGTGGGCCGTAGTTCAACGTGTTGGGCCGAGCGAAAAAATTGCAATAATCTGATACTTTCCATTGAACCGCATCAGATTTAAAAAAACCGTAGCAGTTTTTTAATCTGATGCGGTTTTTGAGGATTGTATCAGTTTTTTTGGCCAAATTGCCCTCCCATTTTTTGGTTGATTTTCGGATGCGGTTTTACAAAAACCGCATCTGATACTAAGTGACATATAAGGTTTTTTCCACTAGTGAATAATGAATTACAAAGTAATAATACAATAGTAATAATATATTTTAGAAAAGATAACATCTTGTAAATCAGATCAGATCAGATAAGTTCATATCAGAACATTTCAGGTGAACTAAAAATAGCATTAGTGTAGTCCTGATGAGTTGTGCTACTGGTACTTAGAGGAGTTAGGGAAGAAATGTGGTGAATATCCGAATTTTTTTGGGATGGTTTACTTGATCCCAGGACTGCCCTTAAACACTGGGTTATGGCATTTGCATCATGATGATGAGGTGTTAGATCAGATGGGTGCACTTGCCATGGAGAAGAGGTGCTAAGATAAGGTCAGATAAATTCAGATAAGTTCAGATAAATTGCAATAAGGTCCAATAAGGGCAATAAGTTCCAACCAAGTCTAATAAGGTCCAATAAGTTCCAATCAGGTCCAAATAGTCGATGTTCAATAAACATTTGTGTTATTGTCCATTATGTTATTATTAGAATTCTAATTAAAGTACCACAATGATTATATAGTATTACACTTGTATTAGTGTCGATTATTTTATTAAATATTTGTATTATTGTCTATTATTTTGTTATTCATATTACTATTAGCTGATTATATTATTATTAGATTTTTTTTACTAAAGTACCACAATGTATAGTATTATACTTGTATTATTGTCTATCATTTGATTATTCATATTACTATTAGGTGATTATATTATTATTAAATAATATTATAATCATGGTCAAATAATTAAGGTTAACAATAATAATCATTATAATTACAATATTTTGCTATTCGTCTTTAAATAACTAGAGATAACATATTTTCGTTACTAATAACAATGAAATATATAAATGTAGAGTGAGAGATAAGGAGTTAATGCATTCTACTACCTTCACATAAATGAAAGTGGGGTGAGAATTTTCATATGTGCTAATTTTAACTTGTTAACAATAAATGTTAATCAACTTTTAATTTTCCACTAGTGCTTTATAAAATTAAAACAAGAGTATTAGATATATTAGTGGTCAAAGTTATGTATAGGCAAATATATAAATATTAATTTTTTTTGTTAAATTAATTATCATAAGAGATAATTAATAATTATTATTTTTTAAAGGACAATTTTAATAATTATTACTTCATAATAAATTTTGCGTGGTATTTAAGTTAGGGGTAATATTTATGTTATTAATGGTCAATTTTTTTGTTTAATGAGGTCAAATAAGTTTCAATCAAGTCCAATAAGGTCTAATAAGTTTCAATCAGATCCAATAAGGTCTAATAAGTTTCAATCAGGGTCAATAAGGTCTAATAAGTTTCAATAAGGTTAATAAGTTCCAATCAGGTTCAATCAGGTCCAATAAGTTGAATCAGGTCTAATCAGGTTAAATAAGTTCCAATAAGTTCAGTTCAGGTTCAATAAGTTCAGTTCAGATAAGGTCCAATAAGTTCAGGGCCAATAAGTTGAAGAGAACGCACCCTAAAAAGGGTTTACTAGTTGTTCTTTCCACTAACCTCCCTATTCCACAAAGGCATTTGAATCCCATTGCTCAACATCCACCAAAAATAAGACCTGAGAAGTTGATTATAAGAAGGGGACCAGAACCTGTGAGATGTAGTCCTAGGTAGAAAGTTGTTGACAGCACTAGTGGAACTCCACCCTTGACCCAACATCAACTTTGCACCAAAAATCTGACCCCATATAAACTTTTCCCCAAAAATTGACCCCACACAACCTTCTACCTCAACAAAAAATAAAATAAAAAAGCCAAAGCACCAGCCATTATCCCTCCCAATTTAAACACTCAGCCTATTTCACATGATTCCACATCAAATTTGCACCAAGTACCTGACCCCACCCTAATTATGCACAGAGAACCTTCCACTTCAGCAAGAAGCAAAAAAAATCAAATGAACCTCCTTTTCCCCCACCAACCCTAAGCACTAATCCTATATCATTTAACTCAGTCCAGTGCCTCTCTTCCTTCCACTTCTGCTGGGAACACAAATCTGGGCTCAAAAGGTAACGAAAATGAGCTGAATATTGAAGATGAGCTCAATATCTTAGATCTGTCTGGTGATGACACTGATGTGAGTGACCCTGCATACAAACCACCTAAAAACAGTGACTAAGTTGATGATGGTGAGGAAACTGAGTTAGATTTAAGTGAACCTGAAGTGAGGAGTATGAGCCTGAATTGAGGGAAGAAGAATTTGAAGATGAGTGGTTAGATTCAGACAATAGTGATGAGGAGTATTTGTATGTTAGGGTGAAGATGAAAGAATGCAATAAGAAGTTAAAAGAGAGTGTTGATGAACTACAAAGAGAGGCAGCAGAACGGCTTCAAAGGACAGAACAAGGGGTCCATCAACCTAGCAAGGAAGGAGGGGAGGGAACATTTAATCCTGCTAGTGGGTATGTCAGTGAGTATGAGGGGAGGGATGATGAAATTTTAACACCCCCCACTAGTGATGATGATGAAGATCTGACTTTGGAGGAAAGAAAAAGAAGAAGGTCAGTGCTTGTGAGCTCCAACATAGACTTCTCCAAGTTTACATGGAAGCTAGGTCAGAGTTTTCCTTCCAAGCATGACTTTAAATAAGTTGTTGCTAAGTATGCAATTTATCAAGGAAGGAATGTAAGTGTTGGTTTAAGTAATAACAAGTAGGAATTTATTGCAAAGATTAGTGTTGAAGAGAAAAGAAATTGAGAAATGTACTTCCCCGTTGTGTCCAAGAATTCAGGTGCTGCTGGTAAAAAAAAAAAGCAAAGCACCTCAATGTGATGTGATGCCTTCAATAGATACAATGTTCAATGTCAGTTATTTCTTGGATCAGTTGGTTATTGATCTTGAAGCAATGACATGCACTTCCAGAAGTGGGAGTTGATGGGTGTTTTATGTTGCCATGCCATAGCATGCATCTTTTTCTTGAACAAGCAAGCAAATGACTATGTTGATAAGTGCTATAGTAATGATGTTTATTTGTTAGCCTATGGAGGTAAGCAACTATTACATTCAATATCTTTTTTAAAAGTGAGTGACTTTAGTTATTTAATGAGATGTTTATGTGCTTGGTTGCAGGCTCAATCCCCCCCCCTGTGTGGGTGAAAGGCATTCGCCAAGGGTGGATTCAAATATCATTCCTCCTCCTATTAAAATAGGTCCGAGAAAACCTAGAAAAAATAGGAGGAAAGATCCTTATGAAGACCCCAAGAAACCTGGTGTATTGAGAAGGTTTGGCATGGAAATGACATGTGGCATATGTCAACCGACGAGTCATAATAAGAGGAAGTACCCAAACAAAGACATTGCTACTCCTCCTGCACTACCTCCAAAGAGGCCCAGAGGAAGGCCCATAAATGATGGCCAACTACCTAGGAGTAGGGCAACAACAAACACAACAACACCATCAACAACCTTGGCCACAACATCAACAACAACAACAACAGTGACCACAACAAATGCAACAACAAGAGCATCACCTCATCATTCTGCAACAGCCCAACCAATCTAGTTGGGTAGTAATGGAAGAATGATTCTTGGAGGAATTGGGTCAAGGGGTTGTGGTGGAAGATCTAATTTACAAAATAGAAGAGAGGGGGGAGTTAATGGCAGGGGGAGGGGAGCTAATAATGATGGACAAAGAGGGAGGGGAGCAACTAGTTTCGGAAGAGGCAGGGGTACCAGGGGTGATAACAATGATGGTGCAAGAGAGAGGGGAACAAGAGGCAAGGGAGCAAGTAGTGCTGGTAGAGGCAAGGGAAGGAGTAGGAGTCCAGTACCTGCAGGTGTTGGTGTCTTTTTTACATATGATGGTGGACATGTAGTTGATGTAAGTTATTATTATTTTTTGTCACTTGTATTGTTGCTATATGTGGAGTTTTTATTTATGATGCTAATGTATTTTAATGTTGTTTCATGTAGCCATATCAGTCTACTACGCAAAGATTAATGCCTCATCTTGAAGCTTCATGCTCGTAATCAAGCCAAGTATCCACTGTCCATTCGCCTACTCAGTAGTCTTTGTGATTAGAATTTTTTTTGATCAGTTTGGAAGCCTTGTGGCATTTTGAAAGACAGTAGTCTTTTGGAAACATTATGTATTGGGTTCACTTTTTTTGTGACTTGTATGACATTATGACTTGTGGCATTAAGTCTTGAATTTATTTTGACATTATCAACATTATGAATTACAATGACTTGTATTCAAGCTAAAATGTCAAGTTCTTCATATATTAGTCATTATAAAAGGTGTAATACATTCACCAGTTTAGGGTAAGGTGCCATACATTTACCAAAGGTAGGTAAAACACTCAAAGGCACAACAACTCACAAAATTACTTTAGGTAATACAACATAATTGCAAAAAAAAAAAAAAAATCCATGAAAAAAAAGCCACCATTGGCAAATCGTTCTCATTCCTTGCAGCACAATAATCCTCTGAATTGGCTTAGTTCCATGTTCAACTCCTGATTGATTTTCTCCCATTTCTTATTTTTGATATGTATTTTTTTTTTATTTTGTCATTCTTCAACTTCAACTCATATTTCACCTCTCATATGGTCACATCTTTTTCTAGAAGGCGAAATCAAAGGTCATCCAATTCTTTTGTGACATTACCTTCATCAATCCACCTCACGAAGTCACACTTTGACTCCTGCAAAAAATCCAATTTAACAAATCAAACCCTAATTTCAAAGTTCTGGTGACTGGTGAAAAATTCAATTAACACTAACGGGCCATAAAGGACATCCATGGAACTTCCTCCCAATATTAGATCTGTATTTCACTGTTCGTAAAACCGCGACTCCACCACACTTGGAGTACACTACTCCCCTTGAATTTGAAAAGAATTTGAATATGATCTTCCTCCTCCTGCCATATTTAGGGTGATTTAATGATTTTTTTTGGTCAATTTAAAAAAGAACGACTTTTTGAGGGAAAAGGTAGGGGAACGAATTTTCTGAAAAGTTTCGTGAAGAACTTTAGGAGGAAGAAGGTAGGGGGAAGGTGGGTAAAGAGAAAGTGGGTGAAAAAGGAAAGGTCAGTAAATAAAAAGGGCAATTAACGCCCCCCAACGGTCATATTGCCATGTGGACAGTGCAACCTATTACAATAGGTTAATTACCTGTTGTACCCACTATAGGAACCCCGACTACAAAGGTTATTTTATTAGAGAATAAGCTAAAGGTTAGATAATTATTTGCGAATAAGGTTGCATTATTAAAATAAAAAAATCCATACTAAAATGGTTACAACAATTTGGGCACAAAAGTCACTTAACTAGCACCAACATTTTCCTTATGAATGTTGACTAACAACACAAACTTAAAATCCCGAACAATTATTTTCTCTAAAAGGTTAGAGGATATATTTTTTTTAATCAAAAATTCTCGAACAATCAACTTCAAACTAGAAAATGAAACATAATTGAAGATCTACTAAAAATAGGGCAAAATTATTATGAATAAAGGACTAATCTTTCACTTTCATTTTCAGAAACATACCTATGGTCATCAACATTAAACGGTAAGAGAGGGGACTTAGGTACTTCTAGATTTGGAATTGTAACCTAATCGTCGAACTTCAAATTTGACTATTTGATCTCATTTTCAAGCTCCTTTGTATCAAATTCTTCATTATCAACCCATCTTCTAGGTGAATATGAGTGTTGATTATTGGAACAATGACAATCAACATCGTATTCACAACTATCATCAACAATGAAGGAACTAATTCACTTAATAAACCATCATCATACCCAGTAAAACTAATTTCAAAAAAAAAAGAAAAAACCTCGACTATAAAGATATTTTTAGAAAAAAACTCACCAAAAAAAAGTGATATTTTCGTGGTTGGAACTAGGAGAGTTAATAAAGAGAGAAAAAGGGAAGGCAAATTAGGGTTCATGAGAGAACCATTGAGAGAGAAAGTTAAACTTCATCGTCAATACAGTAACGGTTATAAGAAGAGAAGGAAAGAGATAGACAATTATGGACTAATTAATGTAAAGTCTTCTCTCATTAATTAACTTGTAAATTTAGGGAAATCAGGTGTGAGAAAAATAGGTGGGGAAAATGATAAAACAAATAATGGGGGACCCGTCAATTATAGAAAATACGAACAAGGATGGGATTACATTTACTCAATGAAGGTATTTCAGTCCAAAAAAATCATTATATGTGGAAAGTTTTAAAGTAGGAAGAATTTTTTGTAGTTTTTCAATGAAAAATACAAGAAGAACAAAAACCAAGCAAGGCTTGGCGTAGTGGTAAAGGTTTGACCTCATGATTTAAAGGTCATAGGATCAAATCCCATTATGGGCTATTTGGGTGAGGCTTTCCTTACCATCCCCCTCCTTCCAAGGAGTTTGACCTGTATCTCTATTCTATATGTGAAGAAGGGTAAGACACCAAAATATTAAAAATCCTATTTTACCCTCACTAAATTAACCAAATTACAACTAATCCTTTCAAGTAAAAAAAAATGAAAACACACATACGAGAAACTAACTAATATATTAAAAAAAAAACCCAACTACGTCACCACAATCTTTATTCTATATGCAAGTATGGCAGTTTCCCTACTTCTTCATTGCCTCTGCTTTCCGTTTCAATCATTGCAACTTCACCCATCCATAATCTGAAAAACACACCAAACTATCTGCACCACAAAATAGAATACCATACTTAATCCAAGATCAGGTAATTATTAGCATAAAAAATAGATTCGATGATAATATATACATAACATCATTCTTTTTTTGGTGTGAAATTTCTACAGGGTATTGTCACAAGCTAAAGAACAGAAAAGAAATTGATTACTTGATACATCATTCAATCGCAAGTGATCTCTTAATTCTCTCATACAATACTAAAATAGTTAACAACTACCAAATCATATGAATGGATAACAATTATTATGCAAGTTTTATCCAGGTCAGTAAGTGTAATCACACATAATCCTCAAGCACATATCAGAGAAGAAGAGGCACTTGCAACTTAATCACCAGTGAGAAGCTTGGTGTCTAATTGCAAATTATTTTTTTATTACTATTTATTTGCGAACCAAAAATCATTTCAAGCATCAAACTATTAAAATTCGACAATGACTAACCTTATATTGGGTTATCATGTGTTAGAGAATGTGTTTTATGAATTTCACAAACAAACATCCAATATGAATCTGAAAATTAAACCTGCTCCAATTCAAGATTTATTTCTTTCACCATTGATATATACTTCATTGATATGATTATTAAACTAAGAAAGCTTAATAATCAAGTACGAATGTGAATCTTGAATTTAAGAATCCAAGAATCAAAACACAATGAATCAATTCGAACAAGGGGACATTTATTAAATCAACATCACTCATGAAATTTGAGAACAAGAATCTAAACATTCTCAAAATCATTCCTGTAGTTAAGATGTTTAACAGTAAACACTTAACACTCCTGAAAAGTCTGTAATGGTTTGACTAGTTTAGCTCACAAGCAAAACAATAATCAAGACTCTTTGTTTTAAACAAAACGCAATCTATATTATTCAATGAAATAAAACACCTTATATAGGCTACAACCTATACTAAGAAAACTAGGAAAACAAAACCTAAAAAGATAAGAACTAGGATAAAATAACATAAATCATAACTAACTTCACACACCTGACATAACCCTAGTTAAGCTATAAAACCTAATAAGATAAGTAAAACTATATTTAACATAGCAAATCCTAATAGAACTAGGATTCTATGTAACAATTACTAACTAAGAAAAAATCCTAACAAAACTAGGATTCCTTCTTTACTCCACGCCTTCCATGAGCTAAGCCACTACACATGCCAAAACTTGGTTTCTTCCATAACCAAGTCAACAGGCTCACGTAGAACAAGTGTATTTGTATCCGCATCATTCTCTCCTTCTACAAAAGAATTTACCCTTAAATTCTCATCATCATAGTAAGAAGACAAATCACCTACATTGAAGGTAGCAATTACATTTCCAAATTCATCTAGTAAATCAATCTTGTAAGCACTATCCCCAATGACTCCAACCACTTCAAAAGGACCATCTACTCGAGGCATGAGTTTACTCTTCCTCTTGTTAGGGAATATTTCCTTCCTCAAATGTATCCACACAAGATCACCAACTTCAAACACATGCTACTTGCTCCCTTGTTAGCCTTGTCTTGTATTGGATGTTCATCTTTTCAATCTTGGCCTTCACTAGCCCACAAGTCTTATTGAATGCTTCCAATCTCTTCTTTGCATCCGTATAAATATCATGTTTAGGCATAACAACAAGTTCAATAGGAAGCAAAGGATTAATTCCATATACTACCTCAAATGGAGAATAAGATGTCGTAGATGAGTGTGCATAATAAGCAAACTCATCATGAGCTAACTTGATGTCCCAATCCTTTTGTATCTTACTCACCAAACCTCTCAACAAAGATCCTAAAGTGCGATTTGTTACCTCAGTTTGGCCATCTGTTTGAGGGGGATGACTTGTACTAAAGAGCAATTTAGTGCCAATCATGCGCCAAAGACACCTCCAAAAATGACTTAGGAACTTAGAATCCATATCAGAGACAATGCTCCTGGAATACCATATAACCTAATGATCTCTCGAAAGTAAAAATCAGCCACATGTGTTGCATCATCTGTCTTCTGCATAGGAACAAAGTGAGCCAATTTAGAGAAACGGTCCACAACCACCATTATGACATCTTTCCCCCTTTGAGTACAAGGCAACCATACAATAAAATCCATGTTCACACTGTCCCAAGGTTGATTAGGCACTAGTGAAGGTGTATAAAGACCCTTATGAAATGTACTCTTGGCCTTTTGAGAAGTTGCACAATGAGTGACCACTAACATTTTTTTATCATATGTGGCCGATAAAAGTTTTCCTGAAGAGTATCAAGAGTCTTTTGCATTCCAAAATGTCCAGCCATGCCTCCACTATGTACCTCCCTAACAAGTAATCCCTTTACACCACACTTAGGCACACACAAATTGTTACCTTTAAACAAGAAACCCTCATGAACCACATAAAGATCCTCCGGATGAGCTAGCTTTTCCCCCAAAATATGCATCCTCCTTGTATTGTTCATTCAAGTGCTCAAACCCTAACACTTGTGCATCCACTATTGTCAACAAGTAGGAACATCTACACAAAGCATCCGCCACCACATTAGACTTACCTTCCTTGTATCTTGAGGAAAATGTGAAAGACTAAAGGAATTCTACGCATTTAGCATGTCTATGATTGAGTTTATGTTATCCATGGATGTACTTCATGATTTGAGTGAAGGATGAATGGTCTTGGTCTCAAGTAGTGTGACTAATGATCCAAGGCACGAACAATAGCGTAGAATTCTCTATCATAGTTAGAGTAGTTGAGCTTAACACCACTCAATTTCTCACTAAAATAAGAAATGGGACGTGTCTCTTGCAGGAGAACCGCACCAATGCCTACACCACTTGCATCACACTCTACTTCAAACAACTTGTGGAAATCTAGAAGTGCTAAAACATGAGCACAACAAAGCTTACCTTTGACCTCTACAAATGCGCGTTGTGCTGAAGATGTCTAACTAAACTCTCTTTTCTTCAACAACTTTGTAATAGGTGCCATGATAAAGGAGAAGTTTCGAATAAATCTCCTATAAAACGAGGCCAATCCTTGAAAACTTTTACATTCTAAGACATTCTTGTGTGATATCCAAGAAGAAATAGCCTTCACCTTATTAAGATCAATATGAACTCCTTCTTTGGAAACAATGTATCCCAAAAAACGCCACTCTAGTTACTAAAAAGTCACATTTCTCCAATTTTCCATATAGTTGTTGCTCTCTAAGCTTTGCAAACAAGCTACGCAAATGCAACAAATGATCTTCGACACTTTGACTATAGATAAGGATGTCATCCAAGTAAACAACTACAAATTAGTTGAGAAAAGGGTGAAGTACATCATTCATCAACCTCATGAACGAGCTTGGTGCATTACACAGACCAAAGGGCATCACCATCCACTCATACAATCCTTGTTTGGTTTTGAATGATGTATTCCACTCATCACCTTCTGTAATCCTCATTTGATGATATCCACTTCGAAGATCAATCTTAGAAAAGATTGAGGCTCCATGTAATTCGTCCAACATGTCCTCCAACCTAGGAACAAGCAACCTATATTTGACTGTGATGTTGTTCACTGCCTTACTATCAATGCACATCCTCCATGTACCATCTTTCTTAGGAACTAACAACGCTGGCATAACACATGGACTTCTGCTCTCTCTTACATACCCCTTTTCAATCAAGTCTTCTATTTGGCGTTGCAACTCTCTTAATGCCATTGGATCACACCTATAAGTAGATTTTTTTAGCAATGAGGCGTCAGGTACAAGATCTATGTCATGCTCTATGCCCCTCAAGGGTGGTAGTTCCTCTAGAAAAACGTCCCCAAACTCTTTCATCAAGGCTTCTAACTTCTCATTTATAGGAGTCTTGACAGTAGTAGCAACATGTTTTACAAACAAAGCATAAGCACAATCTTCTTCCTCTACTTGTTTCTCGAACTCTCTTGATGAAAGGAAGAAACTTGGTGCCTTGGGACCTTATTTTGGTGCCACTAAGTGAGGAGATAGAGGGTGTAAACGTACCCTTTTGGAACCAACCAACACACAATACACATTAGAGGCCCGTTCATGGATGACCTTTGTATCAAACTGTCATGCTCTTCCAAGCAAGAGATGACATGCACTCATAGGCAACACATCACACCACAATTCATCCTTGTAACCTCCTATATGGAAAACGCAATCAAGGCTTGTTTCTTGACTCTCATGCCAGTGCTATCATCCAAACAATTAAGTGTGTATGGTTTACGGTGTGTTCTTATGGCTAAATTAAGTTTGACACTACTTCAGCCGCCATAACATTAGTACAAGAACCGCTATCTATAATTACATTGCACGTATGTTCACCTAACTTGCATCTAGTGTTAAAGGGAATTTCTATTTGCTCCATGCTAGGTGTGTGGTCTACATATAATGCACGCCTTACTACACCAACTTGCTTCGAATCATCTTCTGCAGAGGCATCTTCTTCTTCCTCCTCTCCTAGGTTATGCTCTTCATCTGGAATAAACTCATACACGTCATCCTCCTCTGCAATGCTAGGTATTGCTGTCCTATTAGGACAATTGCTTGCTATGTGTCCCCTTCCTTGACACTTGAAACATATCCTCATTTCATCAAACTTCTCCTTTGTAACAAGGACTTTGGTCTTTTCGACATTAGTGTCTTCTTTAGGTAGGGTGGTGTTCTTGGGCCCTTCGTACCACTTTGAGTAGGAAGCTACAACTTTAGCCTTTGCACTACTATCAAACTTAGAGTTGTAGGAACTCGTAGGGTTTTCTTCCTTCTCATGATCCTCAAACCTCCTAGCCAACTTTGTCACATCATGAAACGTGTCATATGTGGACACTTCTACTTTCTTGGCAATATTTCGATTTAAACCTTGAATGTATCCTGCAATCTTCATAGGTTTTTTTTCTTCTAAGTCACACAAAAGGCATAGTTTGTCGAATTCCATGGTGTATTCATGGACACTAAGCGTATATATCTTGGCTCAAAGTAATGAGCTTTATATATTGCTTTTGTTCATAATCACTAGGCAAGAACTTTTCTTTAAAATTTTCTTTCAATTTTGCCCAACTACAAAGCTTTTATTTGCCCTTCTTTTCTCGTTTTCCCTTCAACCTTTCAAGCCAAATACCAGCATATATATTTGATTAACCTTATGGAGGCTATCTTGAATCTTTTCTTGTCACCAAAGCCTATAATCATATACTTTTCAAGTTGGCGAATCCACTCTAATAAATTCTCAGGGCTGCTATCTGTTGTATAGTCATCCAACTTCAATCCATGATCATCATTGTAAGTGGTTTTGGATGGTCTTTCTTCACGTTTGTCACCTTCTTCATCTAAATTCGTGCCTATAAATGTTGCCCTATTCAGATCAAGTCTCTTACTACTAATCCCATTGATGGTAGTAGTGTTTTCATTAAGTTCAATTTGTGAATCATATTGGAATTATGTAAAGTCATTCATGGCCTTGGTGAGCTTGTCTATTTTGGATTCCATGGCTATGTTTGCAAGGTGAACTCCTTACACTTGCTTCTTCCTTCTTGCAACTTAAAGATTGAATCTTGGTTATAAAAGATTGAATCTTGGTTGTAAAAGAATGAATCTTAGATGTAAAAGAATGAATCTTGAACGTGAAAAACACTCCTACTCTTGTTAACGTAAAGATTACATTTTTGTAGTAAAAGATCAATCCTTGGACGTGCAACAATGCTCGAACTATGGTTAACCCTCGGATCTTGATAATGCACAGAGAATCCTTTCGATTCTCTCCTCCCTGAAAAACTGATACCACTTGATATGATTACTACTAAGAAAGCTTACTAATCAAGTATGAATGTGAATCTTGAATTTAGAATCCAAGAATCGAAACACAATGAATCAATTCGAACAAGGGGATATTTCTTGAATCAAGATAACTCCTGAAACTTGAGAACAAGAATCTAAACATTCTTAAAATCACTCCTGTAGTTAAGATGTTTAACAGTAAACACTTAACACTCTCGAAAAGTCTTTAATAGTTTGATTAGTTTAGCTCACAAGCAAAACAATAATCAAGAACTCTTTGTTTTAAACAAAACGCAATCTATATTATTCAATGAAATAAAACGCCTTATATAGGCTACAACCTATACTAAATACAACTAGGAAAACAAAACCTAACAAGATAAAAACTAGAATAAGAAAATAAATAATCCTAACGAACTTCACACGCCTAACATAATCCTAGTTAAAGTATAACACCTAATAAGATACGTAAAACTATAATTAACATAGCAAATCCTAACAGAACTAGGATTCTATGTAATAACTAACAACTAAGAACAAATCCTAACAAAACTAGGATTCCTTCATTACTCCACGCCTTCCATGAGCCAAGCCACTACACATGCTAAAGCTTGGTTTCTTCCATTTAGATTGAACCCCATGTGTTCCATAACCAAGTCAATATGCTCATGTAGAACAAGTGCACTTGCATCCGCATCACTTCATCCCTTACATTTTTATTAAAAAAGAATTATTTACTAAAAATACACTTCTCTAATTTGCATTCTCATCTGAACTCTCATTTTCTAGAAAATCAAACAAAAAAAACTATAACCTCGTTCTGAAAAAATCAGTTGATTAAGAATGACTTATGAGGATGATTTTATCATTGATTCACATTTCATAACTTAATTGATTTTCAGTTATCAGGTAGAATGTATTTCTACTCAAATGAAATTTTTCTTCAAATTCAATGTTCTCATGTAGTTTGATCCATGAATTACCCACACAAATTGGACGAAAACTCGATTATTTTTAAGACAAACCATTTAAGAAAACAAAATAAAATTGAATACACCTTTTATTCAAGAATTTTAAATCAATTCATTCTTCTCAATGAATTATTATTCGAAAAAACTAATATTTTCAATGAATAATAAATCGAAAAAAAAAACTTATACAGAGTGTTTTCTTTTAACAAAAGAAGAATCTTTTCATGAATAATAATTCCAAAATAGTGAAAATCTCCAATAGATTCAAAATGTCTTGCATGCAAGAAAATGCAAATATTGGTAAACTAACCTTTTCAATTGCAATGCAAAATATCTTCGTCTTCAATTTTTTCTTCTCCACCTTCAATCCTCTCAGTGCTTTAATTGATCCAAAATGCTCCAATTATTAAGTTATGATATCTTCCTCAATCTCCAATCATTAACCATTTACAGAGACACAAAGAAGACATAGAGGACATAAGATAGATAAAGATAAAATATAGGGGCGACGGGAGGAACAGACAAAGAAACAAGAAAGATGGTGGTGGAAAGGAGTGAAGTTGTCGACTGGTGGTTGATCTCACGAGTAAGGTTAACCTGAAATTTTCTGATCTCAACTTATCTGATCTGAACTTATTTTTTTTTGATCTGATCTGATCTGAATACAAGATCTTATCTTTTATAAAATATATTATTACTATTATATTATTACTTTGTAATTCATTATTATGCAACACATTTTATAAGATCTTTATTATAGTATTACTATTATTATCATTTTATTTTTATTACAACTTTTATTATTATAATAATTATTATCATTATTATAAGAACAATAACAATAATTATAATCATAATAATAATTATTATTACTAAATGTAATTATATAATTCAAGTCATTAATTTATAAGAGCACTTATACAATGTTTCACACTTTTCCTTAAAAAAAATATTTCACACTTGAGAAGTCAGCAGACTCAACTCTTTTTTTCCATATAAATTAAAATAAGATATACAAACAACTATGATTTGCGCAAGAAAGAAATAAATAGCGTACAACTTCAAATAGCTAGAGAGATTTGGAATTCGGTAGGAAGAGGTATACGGAATCTAAATTTATAATTTGTATCTCGTACTTAGCTTATTTTGAAATGTAATCCGAACTTAGTATATATATTTGAGCTATCATATATATTATATATATATATATATATATATTATAATATATATATATAATTATTATATATATATTATTATATATATATATATATATATTTGCGTCAATCTTATGTTCTTAACACTTGGCTTTTAATTTTCTATTATTTTATAACAACAAAATAACTTAAAATTATGATAACAATAACCTTTATAATAATAACAACAAGATTAATAATAATTATCAATATTAGTAATTAATAAGTATAACAACAATAATAATAATCCTTTTGAACAAATGTACTAATAAATAATAATACTCCCTTTGTATTTTTTTAATCTTTCTCACTTATAATCTTGACACTATTCACAATTAGAGAGAATCTTTTAGATTTTTCTCAATATATAAGAAAAAATTATAGTCATGTGGGGTCTTGTATCATTTGTCTCAATCAGTACTTCATTAATATTCAATTATTATAATTTTTATAATGAAATATATTTAATAGTAATAATGAGTTTTTAAATATAAGCATGATATGATCTGATCTGAACTTATTTTTTCTGATCTGATCTGAACTTATTTTTTCTGATCTGATCTGATCTGAAATAAGCAAAAATAAGATGAACTGAACATAACATAAGTTTAAGAGAGAGATAAGGGGGGTGAGAAGATGAGAAGAGAGAAATAAATCTAATGAGCTTTAATATGATAGATTGATAGTACATAGTAGTATAACATTGTTATTTTTACTGTTATAGTTTCATAGTGATACTTTATATTGGGATGTTACCTATATATCATCATCACACCGCCAAGATTGTTAATTTTTCTTTATGCAAAGATATGAGTTAATATCGCACAAAGAATTTTAAAGTAATTAAGAGTGTTGCTCTCATATGAGTCATCTTCCGATGATATGAGCTTCAGTTGAGTCAAAACACAAGCATCCAGCTTTAGACCATCACTAATTAAAAAAAACTCGCACGAAAGCCTTGAAAACCCGCTTACAAACAATTTTACTTTGGTGTTTCTAATTTGTTGACTTCTAATATCATTCATATTGCTCATAGTATTCATAGAAATATTCACTTTTACTTTGATCGATACATATAAGTATTGTTTTGAATAGTTGTAATATAATAATAATGTACTCACTCCGTCCTCTATTAGTTTAATCTTTTCTTTTGCACAGAGTTTTAGGAGGAATAGTATTGTGGGGCATACAAAGAGAGAGAAAAGATTATTTATACTTAAAGTTGAATATATGTGTGATGAAAAGTTTGTGGTCCAATTTCAAAAATAGCAAAAAAAAAGGGGTAAACTAATAAGGGACACCCTTAAAAGGAATAGGGGTAAACTAATAGAGGACGGAGGGAGTATTAAATAAGAAAAAACAAATATGCATATTAAAAGTACAAAATTGTTGAAAAAGATAATTATTTTTTGTAATTGTTTCGCACTAATGGCATACATATAAGGCTAATAATGAGCCTTTTTTATTATTTGATGTTGTTTTGATGTTCTCATAGGTAGCTAATAATGAGATCTCCCTTTGACCATATCTATTAGATGTAATTACACAATTAATCTAATTACAATAACGATTTTGCACGCATCGCGTACATATAAGGCTAGAGAACTTCATATGACAACTTAGGGCATGTTCTCTCCATCTTATTTTCATTTCAGTTCTGTTCAGTTCAGTTCAATTCAGTTCAGTTCAATTCGATTCAGTTCGGTTCAATTCAGTTTAGTTCAGTTCAGCTCTGGACAATACTTTTACTCTCACATATCAATATTCATTTAAGTTCAGTTCAATTCAGTTCAGTTTAGTTCAATTCGGTTTAGCTCATTCAGTTCAATTCAGTTCAGCTGTTTAATGCTGAAGAGAATAGACCCTCAATGCACTTGATTATAATGGAGATGAATGGCTGAAAAAGAATCATGAATAAAACAGTGAAATAACACAAACACTTGTATAAGATTGCTCCATTGTATTTTTATTTGGATCAAACTGAAAAATTTAGCCATGATTTCCCATTAACCTATAAAAATAATGTAGTCTTTGCTAAAAAAATATACTTAATGTTTCTTAAATTTGATCCAATTTATATTAGGATATCAAATTTTTATAATCTTTACACGCGTTGGATTAGAGATAGTTACGTTGTAAGTCTAATTTTGAAGATTGTAAAATGTTAAATGGAGCAACAACGGATGAAGTATTTATGAAACAACAGTTATATAGCTTCGGAAAAATATATATAAAAAGTTAGTCTATGAAAAAGTTATATACAAGATTCTTAGTGAAAAGTTGCACAAATATACTTCAAAATATTTAAACTCTTTTATTTTCTTTTACTTCTTGGAATATTCATTACATCTACCTAGAAGCAAATAAAGCATCGAATTGGATAACCAATTTGATTTTTGGTTTTATATAGAAAGTTGTACTAATTCAACTCTTTCTTCTTGTTACGTAGCAACTCGTAAATCAATACTACAATCCCCAATAGTAGGTTCAAAACTAGGAGACTTGTGCAACAAAACCTGGATTCGAATCCTGTACCTGAGCTCTGTCTTGAAACCTGCAAAAAGGGACCCACCCGCGGGTGGGTGGTATTTCCCCCTCTAAAGCTTAAGTCAGGTATCAGGGATATGAAGGAACTTTTAGAGAGAGAAAGTAGAGAGAGAGAGAATTTATGGCAGAATAACAGTTCGATGCCCTGAAAAACGTACCTTTCCCCTAATTTCAAGGACTATTTATAGTATCTGAAAAGATTGATGTACCTTTGATGTCACCCTAATTTGGGAGCATCTGATTGGCTAAGCAATAATATTGTGACACGTGGCAATTGCTGATGGGAGAGTACACCTCACCCTTTTACACAAAAATATGTTTTACCTTTACTGGGTCTAAGTACAATTTTGGGCCACAAGAAGGGTTTTAGTACACCTTTTTCTCAAAAAGGTGTACTTTAGTCCATACAAGCTTATGACCCATGTACTTTACCAGAATAGGAGAGTGCCACTTGTAGGGCTGTGATGGAGCCACGTGTCATATTTATAACCGTTGATTTTTAGGCTACAACATTTGCCCCTTAAAAGAGGACTTTACCATTTAGGCGCCAAGACGGTTGGTTTCCTCTTTTAACTGACGATAACTACCCTTCTTTTTTAAGAGGAAAAGGGCGCCATTTAGCCGGTCTCATCAGGTCAACCCTCAAGGGTACTTGACATGCAACATTTACTTTTTACAGGAAGAGGAGGTCAATTTCACCCCTCTATAACTATGTCCCTTTGTCGTTTCTGAAATCACTTTTACATCTTGGAGGAATTTTCTAGAGAGAGAGAGACTCTGCCTTGTTTTTACTGAGTTTTAGAGAGAGAAAAAGTTTTCGTCCAAGTTGCTGCTAAGTGCTGTCAATTCGTCCAAGGTTTCATCCAGCTCGTCCTTACCGTTCGTCCAAGCACCTTCAACATGTATCCTTTCCCTCTGTTTACTTTCCTTGTATTTGACACATTTTTTAAGAAAAATGGACTCGTCTTCTTCAACGAATATCCCCGGCCGCTCAAGGGTTGGTCTTGACCCTAGAACAGAGAGCCTTTCTTCTTCGACACATTCTAGAGTTGGACCTATCTCGGCCGGCCATGCATTCTTTTATTTTGGACATGGACGGCAAAGTCAGACGACCCAGTCTTTAACTGTGCAGGGTAATATGGCGCACGTCAACCGGACGAATTCCTGCTAACCGGGAACGCGAAGTTCAAAGTGCCCTGCCAGCAAATCAAAACACTTCTCCTGGAAGCGTCCAGGTGGAGAGCATTCCCAGAGAGTCTCCAGAACACAGCCCGTCCGGATATGATATGGCTACGGACGAGGACAACGAGGTGGAGGCCTCCTCTAGTCCGTCTAGCGACTCAGAGGAGCCGTCCACTACTTCTTCTAAAATAAGGCGTCGGCTAGGCCCCTTTTCTTACCTTAGATTCTTTCTAGCCAACAACAGTTGGCTAGGACGAGTAGTTCCTGACCTCAAACACTTCTCATCGGCTATGCCAATGCCGGGAGACCATCTTGTTCTTCTTGGCCGAGAAGACACTATACTTAGTGCTCCTTCCGACCACTTTGTTGTATATCGGCTGGCTTTGGATGTCGGGTTGCGTTTTTCGTTGCATCCCTTCATTAACCGCCTTCTTCATTATTATAGCATAGGCCATAACCAGCTTGCCCCAAACTCTTGGCAGGACATCCTAACCTTTTTAGCCATTTGTGAGCTAAAAGGTGTCGACCCCTCGTTAGCCGCCTTCTCCCAAATCCACTATGTTTCTATGGTTCCAATAACGGTGGACGGAGCCTGGTTCAGCGTGTGCAATCGTCAGGGCTACCTGACGTCTTGGGACAAAATGTCCAAAATGCATGCCTGGAAGGCTGAATTTCTATTCGTCCAGGTGCCCAATGAAGCCGTGGCAAGACGGTACCGGTACTTTAGCCGGGCTACCACCAACACTCGACGAACTGCGTCCTACTTAGAGCTGGAGAGCACTTCAGCCGAAGAAATGATGGAATACTTCAGAGTATTGGAGTATTCCAACAACGATTCCCCCTTTAAGGGTCCGTCCAATTGGATCCCCTTCAAAGAGATGTTTTACAATGATAACTTCTTGGTCGCCGCCGGCTTGCGGTGGGCTGAGGATAGAGGTATAACTTGCTATTTTTTCTATGTAATACTTTCGTCCAATGACAACATCAATCTAATCATGCTTTTTCTTCTCATATAGATTCGGCCAGAGCAGCGCTCAAGAAATCCTGGACGGGTGATATAAGCATGTCCAAGTTCACAGACTCCCTCTGGAAAGAGTACAACAAATCCGGCTCTGAAAAGAAGACGGATACCTTGGTAAACACTTAGCTAAATTTTTCTTCTCTTTTTTTTTGTGCGTGGACGAACCCTTCATTAAGAAGCAAATCGTCCCACGATAACTTGGCCGGCTTCCTTTTTCTTGTCGTTAATAGTTTTTACTTGCTTCTTTTTGCAGAAAAATGCCCCAACATCTAAGGCGTTGGCCGAGAAGGCAGCTACCAAGAAGAGGCAGGCCGGGACCGGGGATGCACCTCCCCCAAAAAAGCCAAGGGCTTCACTGCAAAAAAGAAGAAACCCTCACGGCCTGTGCCCAAGGTTGTGACTTCCATCCCGGTCGAGGATGACCCTCTTGCTACTAAGGAGAGAGCGCTGGTTACCTACACTGGCTCGGTCGATCCTACTCTCCCCCTTTCTTCCGAGCAACCGGACGCGGTTGTTCACTTGGACAGGACAGGGAAATAATCTACCCAGCCGGACGCGGCTTTAGACGGGTCGACCTTTTCTGGGCCAGTTGCCAAAGTGGTATCCCAAATGTCGGAAGCATATCAGACAGCTTCCCGATCTTTTGGTGAGTCTTACTATTCTAATGTAGTTAGGACTTTGTGTGTTGGCGGGCTCCCGATGAGTCCGTCCAACAGATAAGCAGTAGTTATACCCGTCCGAAATATTGATGAGTCTCCTCTTTCAGATAAAGGAAAAGGGGTAGCTGACGAAGCTCCTGCCGGCTCTCCTACCCTTTCGGACGACTAATCCTCGGCTGCCTTTGCGAGGATGAATTCGGCCGACCGTGAGAAGCTCAAGCATGAGCTTTTCAAATGCTTGCCTAAGCCTTATATCAAGGGCTTGTGGGGAGCCTCATCAGGACATGTAGGTACATTTTTTCCTTTTGCCGCCTTATTTACGTACTTGTATATATTCCTCATTTTTGCAACCGTCCTAACATATCTTCGTCCTTCCTTTTTCAGATCTTTGCTCGCAGTATAATAACTAAAGATTGGGCAAGATTGCTCAGAAGAGAGTACAAACAAATCGTCCGCGATGCTACCAAGGCAGCGGATCAGGCCCGATTTTCCATAGCCGAGCAAAGAGCTGAAAAGAAAGAGACAAGGCATGTAAGTCAGACGTTCATATAAAAACATATAAATATACAAGTACAAAAGAAGAATAGCAGGGAAATGATTTCCATACCTTAGTGGCTAACTAGGACATGTAGTCTACATGCCCAGATGAAGCACCTCTCAAGCCTTTGATATAAGGCTCATGGAAGCACTTGAAAAGCTCCTGCTTGAGCTTCTCACAATCGACCGAGGTCATCCTGACGAAAGCAGCCAAGGACTCATCGTCCAAAAGTACAGGGAAAGCCTCAGGAACTACTTGAGCCGCTCCTTTGCCTTTATCTGAAAGAGGAGATTCGTTAGTGTTCTGACGGGAATGACAATTGCTAGTCTGTTGGACAGACTCATCGGATGCCCAGCAACATGCAGAGTCTTAACAATGTTGGAATAGTAGGACTCACTAGAAGACAATGAAGCAGATCTATATGCAGGGGCATATGAGATACCACCCTAACAACATGGCCAGAAAAGGCCGAGCCATCCTTAGCCGAGTCCGGCTGTGTGAATTGTTCTTCAACCTTATTAGGGCTGAACAACAACCACATCCGGTTGTTTGGCAGATGTAGAAGGCGTCAAGCTACCCTCCCCAACGAAGGGAACGATGGCCCTTGTATCTTCTGCTTTGGGAGGCTTCTCAAAATTCGGTAGAGAAGGATGCTCGACCTTCTTTTTGGCTGTAAAGCCTTTGAATTTTTTGGAAGGAGGACGTCTCCTATACTGTCCGTCCTCTTCTTTGTGGCCGCCTTCTTAGCCAACGCCTTTGACGTTGGAGAATTTTTCTAAAAACAAAGAAAACACAAGTTATAAATAAAATCACAAGTAAAGGTTGCACAAAGGTGAAAATCAGCCAAAAGATGGTTGGCTTCTCGTCCAAAGAAGAGGCTCGTCCTAATGTTGAAATATAGCTTCAGCCCCTAGACGAAGGTTGCCTCTGAGAGGAAAGTCGGCCAGAAGCAGTTGGCCGCTCTTCATTTGGAGAAGAGGCTCGTCCAGACAATGAAGAATAACTTCAGTCCCCAGACGAAGGTTGCTCCGTGAGGGAGGTCGGCCAAAATTAGTTAGCCGCTCTTCACCTAGGAACAACCCCCGTCCAAAAATTGAAAATGTACTTCAGTTCTTACACAAGGACTAGCTGAAGAAGAAAGCCGGCCAGAAGTCTGCTAGTCGGCTTCTCTTTTCAAAGAGCCTCGTCCTAATCAGACCCCAAAGGCTAGGACGACCATCTTGGCTGCCTACCTCCTAGAAGGGTCCCTCTGCCATACTTCGGTATACAAAACGGTTGTCTGTCCTACAATGACGTTCAAAGATAGTCATCACCCGATCCAAACCCCAAACGATGACCCCCTGGTCGTCGAAATGAAGATTGCTAATCTTTCGGGTGGGTCGAGTATTGATCGACAGTGGGAGCTCCGCAGACATCATAACAATGGACTGCTTAACAAAGCTGAAGTATCGGGTAGCCGACCTAACGCCCATCCACCAACCCTGGTTGGATTCGGAGGACAATACGTCCATCCATTGGGCTCAATCAAACTCCCAACTCGAATGGGGAAGAAGGGCAAAGGAAGGAATGTCGTCGTCACCTCCCTTGTTGTAGACACAAGCCTCCCTTACAATGCCATCGTTGGACGGCCGACCCTCAACAAAGTTAAAGCCGCTATTTTTACGTATCAGCTGTTATTACAATTCGAAGGGGAGGACGGAAAGGTCGCTCGATTATTCGGGGATCAAAAGTCTGCCCGAGAATGTTACATAAATAGCCTAAATAGTCAAGAAAAAGAAGAAACCACTAAAAAAAAGCCCTCGAACTGAAAAGCCCGGCAAAATTCAAGCTATCATCGAAATGAAAAGCCCTCGAACTATCAAAGAAGTTCAACACCTAACCGGCTGCATGGCGGCACTAGGACGCTTTCTGTCACGATCAGCTGACAAAAGCTTATACTTCTTCATAACGCTAAAACAGTCGACATTCGATTGGAACGATGGCGCAGAAGAAGAATTCCAACACCTCAAATCCCATTTGGCTACCCTCCCCAATCTTGTCTCCCCCTTGCAGGGAGAGACACTCTTCGTCTATCCTGGTCGTTGAGCACGAAAAGAATCAACATCTTGTATACTTCATAAGCCACGCCCTTCGAGGCGCAGAAGCCAAGTACCCTCCAATTGAGAAAATAATCTTCACCCTTGTCCTTGCCCCTGGCAGGCTCAAGCCTTATTTACAAGCTCATCCATCAAAGTCCTCACTAGCTAGCCCATTCGAAAAGCCATCAAAGGAAAGAATCACTCTAGCAGGGTGACGGACTGGTCTAACCAATTATCAGACTTCAGCATTAAATTCGAACCTCGCCGTGCTATCATAGCCCAAGCACTGGCAGACTTCATCGCCGAATGCACCTCCAGGCCTGAGCCTACGGAAGAAGGTTTCTTGGAACTAATTGTCGATGGATCATCATCAAAGGTCAGATGTGGTGCCGGACTATTGGTCTTGGACCCATAAAGAAATAGAACAAAGTATGCAATCAAGTTCGACTTTACCGCCTCGAATAATGAGGCTGAATACGAGGCACTACTACCTAGGATCCAGCTATGCAAGACAGCTGGGGCTCGAAAACTCAAAGCTCACTCCGACTCCCAACTTATTATCGGGCAAGTGATAGGGGAATTCGAGGCCAAGGAAGGTAGCATGAAGATGTATCTGAAGAAAGTTGAAGAAGAAATTGCTGATCTAACCCCCTTCATTATCAATCACATCCCTCGATTCTGAGAATCTGCAAGCTGACGCACTATCAAGGTTGGCCAGCTCAGCCGAGGATCTCTCACCCCGACCAATCATGTGGGAAGTGCTCAAGGCTCCAAGCATCGATAGAGGGGTAGCCACCCTCGACAGAAGCCTTACTTGGATGGATAAAATCATATCCTTCTCCAAGGATGGTGTCCTGGCCCAAGATGAGCTCGATGCAGAAAAAGTGCGGAGGCGAGCTTGATGGTTCACATGACACGAGGGTCAACTGTACAAGAAATCATTTACCCCCCCCCCCTCCGCCGCTGCTTGACTCCCCAGGAGGGGGACTATGTCCTTCGAAAAATACATCAAGGGGCATGCGGAAGTCACTAGGGAGCTAGAACCATCAAAGCTAAGGCTCTTCGAGCAGGTGACTATTGGCCCACCATGAGAGTGGACCACCATTCAAGCTCCTTTCCTTTCATATGTGGGGAATGAACCTCTTGGGTCATTTCCCCCTACTTCGGGCAACAAAGATTTCTTTTAGTAATCGTCGATTACTTCACGAAGTGGGTCGAGGCTGTGCGTCTAGCTTCCATCACCGATAAACAAGTGCAACAATTCATTTGGCAAAATTTGATCACAAGCTTTGGGGTTCTTCAAGTCCTGATATCAAATAATGACCGTCAATTCAATAGCGGAACAACAAGAGATTACTGCTCTAGATTCGACATCGAAACCAGGTTCTCCGCCATTAGTCGACCTCAGACTAACGGACAAGCCGAAGCAGCAAACAAAGTAGTCTTGAAGGGATTAAAAACCATGCTCGAAGGAGCCAAAGGTTCATGGATTGACCACCTACCGGGCATCCTGTGGTCGACGAGAACAACGGCCCGAAAAGCAACTGGACAAACACCATGCAACTTGGTGTATGGCAGTGACGTTGTGCTACCCGTCGAAGTTTGCATTCCCTCACTCAGGATAACCTTCTATGATTACAACAGCAACGAAGAAGAGAAGAAGGTCAACCTCGACCTACTCCTGAAACTCGAGGCAACGCCCTCCTGAAAGCTTTTTCCAACAAACTCAAGCTGACACGGCTATTCAATCGTCGGGTCAAGCATCGGCCATTTGAGGTCAATGATTGGGTCTTAAGAAAATTCGAAGCCACGGGTAGAGAGCATCGACTTGGCAAGTTGTAACCCAACTAAGAGGGACCTTACAAAGTCACTTCAGTGGTCCGACCAGGAACGCGGACAACCTTCATAAGTTCTATGTTTAAGTTTATCCCTCGAGCTTAGGGGCATACCATGCTAGTTAAGCTCAATTTTTGTAAAATCACATGCTTTTTTAGCATTGATTCATATGCAAGAATCACTTAGCATCTTTAGGCATTGATTTATAACTTTTGTAAAGAATCACTTAGCAAACCAAATTATGTAAAAATTACTTAGGAATTACTAGTCTTATGAAATGACAATCGAGTCTAGTTTAAAGCATAAAAGTTAGCAAATTTCAGAGACACAAACATAAAACAGAAACAAGGCAAAGTGCAAAGAATTGAGTTTATTCCATTAATCGAGATACAAGGCATCGAAGTAGCTACATTACAAGATAAGAAAAAAAGCTAAGGCAAGCAAGAAAGCTTAATGGTTCCACACTAACCCTGGTAGGAGGCCGCCGAGAAGAAGCGAGCAGAAGAGAAGAAGAAGATACCATGAGCTCGATCCCGACAGCTAAGAAGCATGAGCTTGATGCTCGCTACCAAGAAGCAAGAGGTCGGTGCCGTAGTCAGCCCTCGAGGTTACCAGGGGCAAGATCCTTGTCCTCGACTTTAGGGGACTTACTACTAACCTTTGCATCCTCTTGGGAAAGCGCCCCAACGCCTTCCTCCACTTCAGCCTAGGAGAGACCAGGACATATCCTCTCGAGAACGACTCGCACCTTCTGGAGGACCTCAGCATAAAGCCTACAGTGACGCATCTTCGAGGAAGGTCCTCCCTTCTTGGGAAAGCTTCCAATTATTGATGGTCAGGTTTCAACAACCGCGAGCTTCGACAATTGCTTCCTCAGCCCTCTTATTGACCTTCTCTGCCTTCTCTTGGGCCATCTTGCAATCCTTGACGGCCTCCCCCGTCTTTGGCTGGCCGAGTCCCTCTGGTTCATGAGATCCTTGATGGACTGCTCAAAGTCGACCACCTTCTCATCGGAGGACTTCCTTCTTGATAACCTCCTTGGCCTCTGAGCGCCTCAGTTCAGATATCGGGAGGCGGTTAACCAAGGCGGACCTCTCAGCTGAGGAAATCTCCCCTGTGGAGCCATCGGCGGTAAGCCCCGGCTTAGACCTTCGAGCCAAGACCAATACCATGATTGATAGCTGTTGCAAGAAAATAATACGAGTTATTATAAAAAAAGCCTAAGAAATATACGACAAAGCGAAGTTACCTCGACCAGAGTTTCCTACATGGCCTCAATCTCCTGACCCTTGTGGGCCAGGCAGGCCTTCTTATCGGCCTACGTCATCAGATGCCCCGAGGCCTTATCAAACTTCGAGGCCATTTCGGCCCTCGAGAGGGCCAAGAAGGGCACTCGGAAGGGTTCCTCCGTCCACGTCCTCTTCCTCGATGGTGGGCCGCCCTCCGACCTAGAAGCAGCCACCGGGGTAGGGTCCTCGAGCTTAACCTCTGAAGGTTCTTGCTTGGGGACAAGCGCAGTTGAGGGCAAGCTTCGTCCCTCAATTGAAGTAGCATCTTTTGAATGAAGACCATCTGAGAGGATGGCCTTCGAGACATTTTCCCCCCTATCGAAGGGCGAGCAGCGTTCGAGCTGGACTTCGCCAGTTGGCGGCGTTTAGCCGCTCGAAGTGCCTCGACGGTAATAGAAGGCTGAGACATCGGCTCTCAAGATGAAGAAGTGGGTTGATGGTTGAGATGAATTATAGAGAGAGAGAGAGAGAAGAAGAAGAAGAAGAGAAATGAGATTATGAGTTCTAAGAGTGACTTATAAGGAAACATGACCGCGGTTCCCAAGGTTGCAATAAATTCAATCCCCTCATTGGGCTACACGTGTTGGCCCAACAACGTCAAACACGCGCCACACGTTTTTCATGTATCTTAGGATTCAAGCTGGTGTTGCAAACACCTCGAGGGTCTTTGAAGCTCGAGGATGTCATACCTCGAAAGAGTGCTAAATCGAGCGATATGAAAGATAGAAGTTGGAGCATATTAAGGGAAGTAAAGGAAACACTAAAGTCAAAAGTTTCATTAACTGAAAAGATTTACATCCTAAAAGTCATCAAGGACTTGACTAAATACAAAATAGACTAAAGGGTTTAGTCAGTGTTGCTCGAAGATCCGCTGGTCGAAGTACCTGAGGATTCATTAGTGCCTAAGGCATCATCAGAATCAAGGGAGGTGGAGGCACTCGAGTCATCTTTCCCTTTGGATTTCCTCACCAACCACCTTTCCTACCTTAGTGTTCGGAACCTCGTCCGCCAGGATCCCCTCGATATCAAGGAGGCGTCAGCTTCGAGCTCGGCGGCGATGATCGAGTCAGCTCCGCCTGGACAACGCTCAGTCGACTAAGGGATGTGTCTTTCCCAAAGCCTCTCGAAGTTTGCCTAGAGTGACTTCAATAGCAACCTCGACCCCGAGCAGCCTCATATTAGCAGCACAGTCCTTGCCAGCCTGAGAGTCCTTCCACTCCTGGATAATGAGCTCCCTAAACTCCGAAGTCTCGCCTTTCGAGGCGTTATATTGGCGTTTGACCGAATCTCTTTGGCTCAAGGTATCTTTGATCCCATTGAGCCTTCTCATCGAGAAACTTCTTCTGCTCTGCAGCTAGCTCCTTCTCGAGCCTATCGATTTCGAGCTTGCGATTCAAAGCAAGCTCTGTCTGTTCAGTCAAATCCTCTTGAAGCCTCCGGAATCCTATCATATTTCGATGGCTCATTATCGCCATTCGGATCGAATGCTGAAACAGCGGTCGAAAGTTAGCACAAAATCATAACTTAGAACATATAAAGAAGTACCAACAAGACTTACGTCAATCCAGGTAGAATGAAGGGCTTCGACTTCCTCCTCTTCAGTCAATTTTCGGCAGACCTCGATGTCCGCCTTGGTGAGGAACCGCTTCACTACCGAATCAAAGCAATTGACTTTCTCTATCCCAGACAGCTCTGTGAAAGGCTACGAGATGGGCTCTAGGTCCAGGGTTTTCCTCTTTTTGCTAACCGAAGGATCTTCCTCTCGAGGAGAGGACTCCTCCCTAATCTCCCAATATTGGGTGGTCCCTCCCTCGATCGAGGAGCGGAGTCCGCAATGATCTTCTTCTAGTCTCCACCCCCTGAGGAGTAATAATGGTCGAGGCAGTGGGGGGTCGAGTTTTAAGCCTCTTCGAGGGATCTTGCAAGCAAGAGGGTCAGTAATCGAAACAATGAAGATAGAGAAAAGCCGAAGCGGGAAAGTATTACCTTGTGAGCTCGAGGAACCCGAGTGTCTCCCCTCGACACCCGCTGCCGAATCTGATTTTGCACCCGCTGGTTAGCTGTCAGGCGCTTTCGCATCTCTTCATTGAGTTCTTGGTGGGCAATAGCTACAGCAAGAGAAATCAAGTTAGTAATCTAACAAAAAGCATCTGGTCGAATACCTAACAACAAGATCCCTACCCTGAGGACAGGCAGGGCTCAACCCCATTGCCTACAGAAAGTGCTCGTCGCTCAGCCTCTGCGCCAGGGTTCCAGTATTGGGGGATCTACTTTCAATCACCATTGTTGATCAAGGTGATAATCTGATAATAGATGGCCACCCGGCCTCATCCTCGGTCATTTGAGGCATAAATCTGTTTTTCAAATTTAAAGCTCAAACAAGATCTAGAGTTCCCCATTAAAGCTCGTAGAATATTTAAAGTGATACTTTTTCGAATTTTTTAAGCTTAATTTTGTAGTTATTTCTGGGATTTTAGGTTTCGTTTTTATAAGATGATGTTAATTTGCAATTATTTTTAAACTAATGTAGTGTCTTTCGCAAAATTTTTATTTCTCGAATTCATTTTTGAGTAATAAACAGTAGTATATAAATTGGGCTTGTTCTTGAATTCCATGGTGCAGAAATTCAATCGAACAATTTGCTTATAAATGAATTTCTTGATGTTGTTACATTGAAATTAAGCATGTATAATTGGTTATGTAATTTTAGGCAACTTGTGATGTATTTTCACACAACTCATGATGTCTATTCAAGTCTACTAGTAAAGCAATCAAGTTGGACAATATTTACTTTACGTATCTAATGGATGATAATGTGTTCAAATTTTAGGAAAGATTCTTACAGTTTTATGTTGATCAACACTTATCTATACTCATCAAAATTGATTTTTACTGAATATAATTCTTTTACTTTCAATTGAAAAGACACATAATAAGTAGTAACCAGAATTACTGATGTCAAGTTCCCTTAAAAAAAAAGAATTATTGTTTTAAAAAAAGTAATTGAATTATTTTTAAGGGTCTCATCGTTACAGATTTTGTTCTGTTCTTGTGCTCACATCTGCTCACATTTTTGTAAGAACTTTCCTTGATCCGCGGATCCTAAGTGTGCACACCCCCAAGCTAGTATACCTTTATGAATACAAAGACATTGGAGTAACCTTAATGCCAACTAGTGGACTTGGAAGAACCCTTCTTGAAAAAGCCAAGGGGTAATTGTAATAAGAATAATGTAGGGGTAAACCTTTCCTTTAATTCAAATAAAGAATTATGATAAACAAACTTAATTATAGGGAATTAAAAAAGATAATTTAAACTTTTAAAACTAAAACTCATGCTAATATTTTTGAGTTACTCAAAGCCACTGATTTGCAAAAGTGGATTCCTTCATAAAAAAAATGGATTATACATGCAAACTATTTTTTTTTATTTACTTTTCTAAAACAAACAAAACAATATTTGGTTGGTTTAGCATATCTACGAGTCAAAAGAAGAGAAAATACAAGCTTTAATTTTATCTAGCCTAAATAATAAAAGGTTTGATTAAACCAATTGCATATACCAATTCATATAATTTATACTAAAACACACATAACTAATGTATACATAATAATTAAAGATCAAGCCACGTAAACGTACCTTGATAATTCACGAAAAAGAAAATCAACTAGTAAGGGAATGTTCACGAACGAAATCCTCCTATTAATTATAAACTAGTTCTAATCAAAACGATGAACAATATATGAACTCTAAAAGAAAATTATGCTAACTAACTAATTATAGACATGATTCATGCTCAAACAATTAAAACATGTTTTATAAAACTCAAAAAGATCAAAAACTAGGAATTAAAACAACTTTTAAAAAAATAGAGTACTTACAAAACCTCCCGCTAAAACTCCTCGGTGAAAAACTAAAACTACTCAAAGAGACCACTCACTTTAGGGAAAACTTTATAAGGAACTCTCAATATTTTTTGTGAAGAGAAAGTGAAGGATTATAGGGTATTTATAGTGTAAACTAGGGTAGAAAAGAGGTAAAACTTTCCTAAATTATTAAAATTACAGCAAAAGAACTTTAAAATTTTTGCAACATCCTACAAAGCTGCCGTGCAGCAGCTGTATAATGCAGCAAAAATATTTTTTTTTTTTTTTTTATAAAAACTCTTCCCTTTAAAAATTCTTTCCTAAAATCAATTTTGTTTGATTTTAAAGAGATTGTTAAATCTTCCAAATCAATTAAAATCCCATACTTTCTAACTCAATATAAATCTCATAAAAATCTGATTTTATAAGATTTAACAAAATATTTTAAATATTTAAAGTTTTCGGTTTTATTTAAAAGAATCGATTTTTTCAAAACAACACTTAAAAAAATCCGAAAATTACATACTAAAATGTATAATCTAATTTTATTACCCAAAAATGAATTTTGGATTTTATAAAATTATTTATCAAATATTTTTTAAATAACTAATTAAATAAATAAGATAATGACAAGAGCAACTATTGTTAAAAATTACTAAAATAACCTTTAAAATTCAAACTATATTTCCCTCCAAATGATTCCCTCCAATGTGATTTTAAAATAGTTTAAAATGAGTTTTGAAGATAATTTTTTTTAAAAAAATAATCTCAATAAATGCCTAAAAATACGGGGCATTACAGTCTACCCCCCTTAAAAGAAGTTTCGTCCAGAAACTTACAAAGATTTTAAAAATATTTGTTTTCATGCTAAAATTATGAATGCACATGTAAGATGCAATATAACGACTCTATATGCTCTAAGAATGTAAAAGAGCGCGAAACTCTATCGCATTCTACCCCCCTTAAAAAGGGAGTTACGTCCCCGTAACTCTACTAACCTTAATGAACAACTCTGGGTACTTTCTACGCATTTCGTCCTCAGCCTCCCAAGTCGCTTCCTCGGTTTTGTGATTGGACCAAAGAACTTTCAATAACTTTACATCCTTGTTCATCTAGGATCTTAATCGGTCTTTCCTCATAGGTTAAGGTCTCATCCAATTCGATAGATTCAGGCTGCAACACATGAGAAGAATCTGCAATATACTTCCTCAATTGTGACACATGAAAGACATTATGTACCTTGCTTAACTCATTAGGTAACTCTAAACGATAAGCCACCTTGCCAACCCTAGTCAAAATTTTATAGGGTCCAATGTATTTGGGCTTAGCTTGCCTCTCTTTCCAAACCTCATTACCCCTTTTGTCGGAGAAACTTTGAGTAAGACGCTTTCTCCAACCTCGTACTCCTCATCCCTCCTCTTCAAATCGGCATAGCTTTTCTGTCGATCTTGGGCGGCTCGTATCTTTTCCTGAATTAACCTGACTTGCTTCACGGTGTCCTCGATAAACTCTGGCCCAAGTACAATCGTTTCACTTATATCATTCCAACATATCGGGCTTCGACATTTTCGACCATACAAAGCTTCAAACGGTGCCATTCAATACTTGCATGATGACTGTTGTGTAGGAGAATTCAATCAAATCCAAGTAATCTTCCCATGATCCTTGATACTCCATTACACAAGATCTTAACATGTCTTCCAATGTCTGAATAGTTCTCTCAGTTTGCCCATCAGTAGCTGGGTGAAAAGCGGTACTCATCAGTAGCTTGGTCCCCATTGCTTTTTGCACACTTTGCCAAAAGTTCGATAAGAACCTAGAATCTCGATCAGAGATGATGTCCTTTGGTACTCCATGATACTTCACTACGAACTTCACATAGGCTATAGCCAATTGATCCATCGACCAAGTATTCTTATTGGTATAAAAACTGCGGTCTTAGTCAAAGGTCCACTACCACCCAAATAGTATCATTTCCTTTCTTACTTTTGGGCAAGGCTCCCACAAAATCCATTGAGATAGAGTCCCATTTCCAGCTAGGCACTTCCAAAGGTTGGACCATCCCTTGAGGTCTCTTATGTTCAATCTTTACCTTTTGACAAGTAAGACACTTAGCCACAAATTCAGCAACTTCTTTCTTCATGTTTGACCACCAAAAAGTCTTCTTCAAATCCTTATACAACTTATCTCCCCCTGGATGCATTGAGTATGGTGAGTTGTGAGCTTCCTCCATCCTTGATTATGAGGCACACACCATCTTCCTTTGAATCTCACACTGCCATCATCAAATATTTTGAAGTCTAGTGCTTGGCCCTCTTGAATTTTCTTCTTAATTTTCTCCAATTTATCATCCCCAGCTTGACTTTCCCTGATCTCATCAAGAATAGAAGGTTGGATCGCTATGGCACCTAGTAGTTCTTCTACGCTTCCTACTCCATGACTTCCAAGTTCATCTTCTGAAACTCCATACATAACTGATCTGGCAATATTATTGCATTAATCGAATGACTAGTCTTCCTACTCAAAGCATCAGCCACAACGTTAGCCTTCCCTTCATGATACTGGATATCCAAGTCATAATCCTTAATGAGTTCTAACCATCTCCTTTGCCTCATGTTCAACTCCTTTTGAGTAAATATGTACTTCAAGCTCTTATGATCTGTATAAATCTTACAAGTTACTCCATATAAATAGTGTCTCCAAATCTTCAAGGCGAACACAATGGCAGCTAATTCTAAATCATGAGTTGGATAATTCACCTCATAAGGTTTCAATTGCCTCGAAGCATAAGCAATCACCTTTCGATTTTGCATCAGTACACACCCTAAGCCATATTTCGATGCATCACTATAAACCTCATATAACTGACCTTCATCCGGCAATGCTAAAACTGTGCTGAAGTTAACTGTTCTTCAAGTTCTGAAATGCCTCCTCACACTCTGAACTCCAAATAAATTTACACTCCTTTTTCATCAAGTTAGTCATAGGCCTCGAAATCCTAGAGAAGTCCTTCACAAATCTTCGTAATATCCGGCCAATCCCAAGAAACTCCTTATATCAGATACACTCTTCGGAGTAGGCCATTCAGTAACAGCTCGAATCTTAGCGGGATCCACTGAAACACCCTCTTTCGAGATCACATGGCCCAAAAATGCAACTTCCTCCAACCAAAACTCACATTTAGAAAGCTTAGCATATAACTGATGCTCTCTCAACTTTGACAAAACTTGTCTTAAATGCTCCTCATGTGCCTCCCTATCCTTAGAGTAAACCAGAATGTCGTCGATGAAAACAACAACAAATTTATCCAAGAACGTTCTGAAAGTTCTATGCATCAAATCCATGAAAACTGCAGGTGCATTAGTCAAACCAAAAGGCATCACCGTGAACTCATAATGTCCATAGCGAGTCCTAAAGGTTCCTTGCGATATCATTCTCCCAATCCTTAATTGATGATAACCAGACCTCAGGTCTATTTTAGAAAAGATTCCAGGCCCCTTGAGTTGGTCAAACAAATCATCTATTCTCGGAAGTGGGTATTTGTTCTTGATAGTTACACTATTTAGTTCCCGATAGTCAATGCATAGCCTCAAACTCCCATCTTTCTTTTTCACAAATAGTGCTGGTGCACCCCATGGTGAAGAGCTTGGCCTGATGTAGCCTTTCTCCAACAGCTCATCCAGTTGGACTTTTAGTTCCTTCATTTCTGCAGGTGCCATTCGGTATGGGGCCTTAGAGATTGGTCCTGTTCCGGGCACTAAGTCTATGGTGAAATCAAGATCTCTCACTGGTGGCATTCCTGGAATCTCGTCAGGAAAAACATCTGGAAACTCACTCACCACTGGTACCTTGCTAGGTTCAACCTCTTCCATTATTTCTTGAACACTACACATAAACAATGGGTACCCTTTCTTTATACAAGACTGTAGTTGCAAGGCAGAAACTATCCGTAGGCCCTTTTGTTCCCTTCCCTTCTGTAAGTCACCCTAACCTTGTTTGGTCCGGTTAAAATTACTTTTTGAGCCTCACAATTGATATGACCCTTATATTTTCCAAGCCAATCCATCCCAAGGATGACATCTAGGTCTTTCATCTCATACTCAATCAAGTCAGACGGGAATTCTATTCCTGCTATAAGTAGAGGTACCTGCCTATACAACTTAGAACAATGCAATTCTTCTCCTGATGGTAATGCAAAACTGACAGAAATGTATTCGGACTGACTAGTCCTAGACGTTCACCTAGGGTCCTAGTCATGAATGAATGTGATGCTCCTGAATCAAATAGAACTTTAACAGGCATAGAATTAACAGAAAAAGTACCAGCTATCACATCAGATGTGGCCTCGGCCTCACGACCATTTATTGCAAAGATGCGCCCCTTGGTCTGACTATTTCCATTCCCGTTTCCTGGCTTAGCACTCCCAGATTGTTGAGTAGGGTTTTACGGGTTAGAAGTTATGGTCTTGTTATCCTGGGAAGGAATTGGTAGTTTTCCTTCAGATTTCCAGTAACATTCATACTCACGATGACCTAGCTTTTGGCAATACCTACAAGTCACTGGCTTCCCTTCACAATCTTTTCCTGGGTGGTTCTTATTACACTTCTTACAATGGAACACCCTTTTGGGCTCTCTCCGCCTGATTGATTCCTTGAAGTCTGATCATTGGTCCTAGCCCCAAGGTTTCTTCCATCTCTTCTTTCGCTTCCTCCCTTAAACTTTTTCTCATTCCCCTGGTTCGGGTAGTTGCCATTCCCTTTCCTCTTTTCTCCTGAAGAGTTTCCCTCTAGTTCCTTCCCTCTAATCCCATACAAGTGGGCAGCTCTCCCATAAACCTCATCAAGGGTGCTAAAGGTGGCTCCTCCGAGCTTTCCTTGCAAAGATAGGGTCAAGCCTTGCTCAAATCTTTGAGCCTTAAGAGCCTCAGTGGGTACTACTTCAGGTGCAAATCTCATTAGCTCTATGAACTTACTGTAGTATTCTGAAATGGACATGGCCCCATCCTAAGGTTAATGAATCCATACTTTTCTGCTTTCTTAAGTGGTAGGGTAAAACTTGGTTCTTAAGGCTTCTTTCAACTCGGTCCACCCAAAATTGCGCTCATCGTAAATCATTTTTCCTTTGGCTCCACCAAAATCTGCTTCCTCCTTCAGATAATACACTGCGTTATTCAGCTTAAGCTCTTCTGGGAGTTGATGGCATCAAAAAGCTTGTCAAATTCCCTAATCCAGTTTTCAAGACTAGCTGGGTCCTCTTTCCTTGTAGTAAGGGGTTTTGAAGCAGACACCCTCTTAAATACTTCTCCAAATGCATCTAATTCATTGGACTTCGGGGGTGGGGCTTTGCAGCTTGGGATAAGGCAGCTGCTATTTCAGTCAACTTTTTCAAAGCAGAATTCAATTTGGCACTATTTCCACCCCTATGCCTTTGAGACATCTTCCTGAGTGGAAAACAATAGTCTTAACTAAACGAACATATAATGAACATATACAGGTAAACCATCTCATTAATAATAATCAAATTGCATACATGGTTTCTTTACTGAAAGCAACACAAAAATGATAATAGTAATAATAACCCCATAAAGTTACTACATTAACTTGTCAACTACTGACAATTATTTAAGCCTAACATGAAGATCCTATTCATAATAAATCATAGGTAAGACTCCCTCCCTCCAAATTCTCTTTCATAGGCGGCCGACGACATGGGTGAGTATTCAGGACTCGGTGGCACTTCTTTAAGAGGGTTGGATCGTGCCTTTGAAGTGTTATCTTTAGGAGTTGTAGGTGTATATTATGGACTTGTAGAGCAAACGATGATGGTATAATATGATGAGATGATGAGGCTTCAGACATAAGCGAATCAGCTATCAGAATTTTATGGTAGCATTAGATGTAGACTCTAAGTTCCTTTCCCATGTCTTCTCTGCATAGTATAAGTCTCCCACAAATGTCAACATATCAGCTATCCATACCCCTTCATGCACGTGTTCATGCTTATTCCACTCATTTTCATTCAATAGTACATCCTCATATTTCCTAAAAAGATTTTCATACTTTGGAATTCTAGGTAAGTGAATAAGAGTTAGAAGAATTTTCCAAGGGTCAGTCCTCATTTCTCTTCTTCCTTGTGAAACTAAGAACTTAGCATAAAGATGAATTCCTTGAATAAAGAATGCTATAGTGTGATAATGCCTCTTAAAATAGGCGGCATCATAGTAAGTATCCCTTACAAACTCAAGCATCTGAAATTTAAAATTTAACAAGTAAGCATTTAATTTGCAAATAGTTAACCAAATAAAGTTGCATAACGCAATTTCTTTCTCCTTTTTCCACAAAAGAATAGTCCTAAAAATAATAATGCAACTTGATAAAAATCGGCCTACTATTTAGGTACTCAAAAAAAAAATCAAAGTCTATCATCTTATTCTACTTATGCACATAAAATGCTAAAACTTTTCTTGCCAAAATTATTTTTACAACCTTTTGTTTTTCCAAATATATTTTATAATGAGTACTTGATTCATGACAAAGAATAGTCGGGCCAATGAATTTCCCAGGAAAGGGTTGGTTACACGCAACGTTGGTGAGAGCCCAAGCCTTTCCTTGCCAGAAGCATTGACAACCCAACTTATCCAAATCAATCGTTTTTCCTCAAATAATAAAATAGATTTTTATGCATAAATAATATAAATATGAAAAGAATGCGAAACTCTCTAACCTATATGCCATCCTTAAGTCTACCCATTAATTTTAGATTCCAGTTTCATATCCCAGCTTTTAAACTGATACCACTTTGTAACACCCCCAAATTTCTCCACTTTAAAAACTTATACTTTCGTAAAATACTTGGAGAAACTTAAGGGTATTACCACCAAATATAAATATATTTTGGCAATACTATAACTTGATACACAAAATATGCAGCGGAAACTTCTAACTTTATTTATAAAAATAATATTTATCCAAAAACCACAATACTAATATGAAAAGTCTAAAGACTACTAAAATAGTGATCTAATTCTAATGATCCCAAAAGGTTCCTCCCATGCATCATGAATCATCAATAACCTGCAAACTACTCTCATAAGGAAAGTAGGGCAAAGCCAAAACAAATAGGAAATACGAGTCAGTTGAAATACTGAGTACAATTACGTGCAAGACTTGTAAACTTGTAAATATATAATTCACATACTTTCATAAACATGCTTTATTTCACAATTCTAGTGATAACAAAAGATAAGATCAATCCATTATTAAATTCACGTTAACACCAAAGAATATATCTCCTTTAATAATTCCATTAAAAGTGGAAAATAATAATATAAGAACTTTCCTTGATCCGCGGATCCTAAGTGTGCACACCCCCAAGCTAGTATACCTTTATGAATACAAAGACATTGGAGTAACCTTAATGCCAACTAGTGGACTTGGAAGAACCCTTCTTGAACAAAGCCAAGGGTAATTGTAATAAGAATAATGTAGGGGTAAACCTTTCCTTTAATTCAAATAAAGAATTTGATAAACAAACTTAATTATAGGGAATTAAAAAAGATAATTTAAACTTTTAAAACTAAAACTCATGCTAATATTTTTGAGTTACTCAAAGCCACTGATTTGCAAAAGTGGATTCCTTCATAAAAAAAATGGATTATACATGCAAACTATTTTTTTTTTTTATTTACTTTTCTAAAACAAATAAAACAATATTTGGTTGGTTTAGCATATCTACGAGCCAGCAAAATAAGACAAAATACAAGCTTTAATTTTATCTAGCCTAAATATAAAAAGTTTGATTAAACCAATTGCATATACCAATTCATATAATTTATACTAAAACACACATAACTAATGTATACATAATAATTAAAGATCAAGCCACGTAAACGTACCTTGATAATTCACGAAATAAGAAAATCAACTAGTAAGGGAATGTTCACGAACGAAATCCTCCTATTAATTATAAACTAGTTCTAATCAAAACGATGAACAATATATGAACTCTAAAAGAAAATTATGCTAACTAACTAATTATAGACATGATTCATGCTCAAAGATTAAAACATGTTTTTATAAAACTCAAAAAGATCAATAACTAGGAATTAAAACAACTTTAAAAAATAGAGTACTTACAAAACCTCCCGCTAAAACTCCTCGGTGAAAACTAAAACTACTCAAAGAGACCACCACTTTAGGGAAAACTTTATAAGGAACTCTCAATATTTTTTTGTGAAGAGAAAGTGAAGGATTAGAGGGGTATTTATAGTGTAAACTAGGGTAGAAAAGTGGTAAAACTTTCCTAAATTATTAAAATTAGGGCAAAAGAACATTAAAATTTTGCAACATCCTACAAAGCTGCCGTGCAGCAGCTTTAGAATGCAGCAAAAATATTTTTTTTTTTTTTTTTATAAAAACTCTTCCCTTTAAAAATTCTTTCCTAAAATCAATTTTGTTTGATTTTAAATAGATTGTTAAATCTTACCAAATCAATTAAAATCCCATACTTTCTAACTCAATATAAATCTCATAAAAATCTGATTTTATAAGATTTAACAAAATATTTTAAATAATTAAAGTTTTCGATTTTATTTAAAAGAAATCTATTTTTTTCAAAGCAACACTTAAAAAAAATCCGAAAATTACATACTAAAATGTATAATCTAATTTTATTACCCAAAAATGAATTTTGGATTTTATAAAATTATTTATCAAATATTTGTTTAAATAACTAATTAAATAAATAAGATAATGACAAGAACAACTACTGTTAAAAATTACTAAAATAACCTTTCAAATTCAAACTATATTTCCCTCCAAATGATTCCCTCCAATGTGATTTTAAAATAGTTTGAAATGAGTTTTGAAGATAAATTTTTTTAAAAAAATAATCTCAATAAATGCCTAAAAATACGGGGTATTACAGTATGTCTCCATTTGGACTTCACTCTATGATTGAAAATATGAGTTCTGGACAAAGACAAGTTGTAAAATATATTAGGTTTGGTATTTTTCTTGATCTGGGCTTTGGGGCTCTAAACAACAATGTACGAGATGGAAAGATCACGATTGATCGGGAAGATGTCCAAGTGACTCTTGGCCTTCCTATGGGTCCTAAGGATGTAAAGGAAGCAATGAAGGATTATGACAATGAAGAATTTAGTATTTTTTTGGAACAATGGAGGTGTATATGGGGTTTGGAGAAAGGATACCCTAAAACTACAAAAATGCCGAAGAGAATTCTTACTTGTGGGCCGGAGACGATTTCAAGAGAAGTTTGTGGTTTATGTTGTTTCCTCGTGTTCGCATGGGCATAAGAATCAATTTTGCAACTACAAGATTTTGTTTTCACTAATGCACACAAGTGAAATAAGTCAGATGGATTGGTGTCAATATACAATTGATTGTTTAATAGATGCAATCCTGATTTGGAAGAAAAATCCATGTGGTTTTTTCACGGGATCTATATTATTTTTCACGGTAATGACACTTTGATATTACCCTATTGTATAATTTATAAAATACGCTTTTAGATCATGCTTTTCAAGGGATCATGTTAATATATGCTTGCTTCAATCTTTTTTCTAAGAAGGTGTATATAGAAGGTGCATATGTATTTGAAATAAGCGGTACTGGTGATGTATATGTAGTAGAAATATGATGTACATATTGAAGATTGATGTACATGATATGCATATATATTATTTCTCTATTTTTATCATTATTAATTCATATTTATTGTTCAGTAATTATTCTACTTGGATAGGGTGGAATTTAAAGTGAAAGGAAGGCTCCGATTCTATGTTGTTGGAAGGCTAAGGCTATAGAAGAAAGATGTAAGGCAGAGATAAAGGCCGGAAATTTTGGGTTTGGAAGGATTTTGCCTTCTATACAATCAAAAGTGATGCCGATACAATTATTAACGAGGTTGTATCAGTCCATTCTACAACAAATGATCAAGGAGATTCATCACAAAAATCTACAGAGGTATTTTTAACTAGTGCACCTATACTTAGCTTGAGATATCTTAGTCTAACATGTACTTATGAAAAAAGAACATCATGCTCCTTGGTCGTTGTTCGTAGCCTCTGCTGACAAGACATCCTAGCGACAAGAAAATTTTATGGTCCTCAACTTTTCATCTCGGTATGTATCAGATGGTGAGACTAGTTTTCTTAAGGATTGACTATTATTATTCACTGTCCACTCTATTATGCTGATATCCAGATTTGTGCATGCACTTAAGCTTAAAAATCTGAGTGTCTTACACGATTTCACTACCTCCTTTACCCCTGCTTAGGTCACATTTATGCAATTCTCCAGGTTCAAATGTACTAATCCAGTTATCCATCCAAGACACTTCTTCCCTATACATTACCAACATTTCGCCGTTTATCCCTGAATCATTTGCGATTAACATATCTAAGTTTGAGATTTGCCCTTGACACTGTTATATTTGTGACTGCAATTCAATTAACACTTCATACGAAAGTAAAGAATCTTAGAAAACTTCACTTTTTATATCTAAATAAAATTTATCATCTTATCATGGATCAAGTATAGAAAGAAAAATAAGTTTAAATAGGTTATTGATTGATCACAAATATGGACTTCTATTACCAGTTTGTTATGCTCCTGAGCAAGATGAGAACTTTGTTCAGTTTATTACATAAGTCATGAACTAAGATCCTTGTTGAATTGTCTTTATTACAGGATTTTATTGATACTCTTTCATGTGTTATAAAGAATTTAGCTATAAACTTTGTTTAATTCAGGCAAGTTCTCTCCATGATCCGGAAACAATACCCGGGTAGTGAATTTATAAAGAAAATACAAAAACACCGATGTTGACATGTTCACTAAATAATCAGAGAAGCAACAACCTCAACCGGAAGTAGAGCTTTTCGTTTCCAATCTTAATGGTAAGTCCAATTCAGAAGAGTTTGATGCTTTCTCTGGAAGCAATTGATGCCCTTGTGAATGCTTATCAAGAGACTTGTGGAGCACATAATCAACAAGAAACTAAGAAGGAAACGAACATTCCAAATGATATTTATGCTACTCCACCACAACCGAATGTTCCTAGTTTTGACCTTGGACTTGAACTTTTACCGTTCATTCGGGCTCCTCAAAGTAAAGATATTAATATAATTTCATCCCCTGATGCACTTGAGATTGATGCACCTGAGATCGAGACCGAGAGACCCATAATTGTTGCTTTACAAGGTCGATTAACCCAAAAAAAAAAGGGAAGAGCAAAGTTGTGCATTTTGATACTAAGTTAGAGGGAAAACTGGAAAATAAGAGATAACATCCTCTAAGAAAGCAAAAGAACCTGCCTTTGCAATATAGGTTTCCATACTAAGATCGATATGTTGACGTGTTGAATAAGTTGACTATAATTGAGAAGCAAATCTGCAAATATGTTATGACATTTGGAGATAGAAAGTAAGATGATTATGTTAGTTCTTTTGTCTAATTTATTGTTTGATCTATACATTACAAATTTCAATTCATTGTCATTCTTTATTTCTTTTTTTTAAATCATGTGTCTTCAGTGAAGTACTGTATCATTACAAAGGATTCCAAGGTGAACGCCATCTTTTCTCATCACTTTTGAAAGAGTATGTGGACACTAGTATCATTTATATATGGTCATTTCTTTTTAATCGGAAGGAATTAGGACGTGGGTTGGGGTCCCCAAGAGATTACTACAGCTTGTGTAAGTTTCTAATTGATGCAAAAATTGGAAATTTTGTTATGGTCTAAGCAGAGATCAATGTTGTAGAAATTGCTTCATTACTAGTTAATTATGCCTACTATGTAATCACAAAGCAGAAGAACATCAGCACCAATAGTAAGTAGATTAACTGCATCTGCCTTATTGTTATATGTTAGGTTTTAGGGGACTATTGGAATTCCAAAATTGAAAACTTAAAATTGGTTAACGTTCCCTCTCTTCTTAAAAGTGACGTTTATTGTCTAATACTTGGAGAAATTGTCAATGAAGCACTTTAGGGAGGCAGATCACAATGTAGAGCATATTATGGGCCTTAGAGGAGTGTTAGACAGATGTGGGCTACAACAATGCGATGTAAAGTTGTCGTGTGAGGGAGGGTGGTGCGGCTATTGACTTATTGAGTGATTGGTGGACTCTTTAAGGTTTCAAGGGGGTTTCTTGCTTGGTGATTTTGAGGCTTCTACGAAATGGGGTTTGTTGGATGTACACCCAAAAATAGTATAAGGTTCTTTGTGATAAACCCACATTTGACATGGGGAGAATGGTTATACATGAATTCAAGGTCATATAAATGATACTTGTAGTGTTATTGCCATAATATAAAGTTATGAACTAGTTTCATTTGTTAAAGCAATTGCATTTGTTGGTTGATGATTATGAAAAAGGATAAACTAGCAAGTCACATACTGTTAGGTGGTGAATTAGCACAATTCTTATGATTTATGAGGTGGTGAATGTTTATCTTGTTAAATAATTTAGGTGTTGAGTGCTAAATCACATATTGTCTTATTGCAGGTCTTCTGTCCTCTTCTTCAAGGTGGCTCTATGTAGTGTTATGTTTCAACTTCTAGCACTTCAAGATTGATATTATTGACCAAAGGATGCTTACTGGAATATTGACTGAAACTTATGGCAACTATGCAACAATATTGGTCCATTCATCTCAAATACTTTGTTCTTTTTATGAACATAGTTTATAATAGTATTAATAATGTGTGTTTGTAGTCTAGGGCATTTTTTAACTTTTTGGAGTCAAGTGGTGATCCAAGAGCTGCAAAGGTATTGAATTTCGATCTAAAGCTAATCAAGATTCAATGGAGATCAAATGAGCATGATGATGTTGATAGTGGTGTGTATGTATGTAATGAGGTGCTTAGAAATGTATACGGCGCAAGGAAGTTCTTCATGGGATACTTGCTTAAGAAACAATGTAAGAAATTTTCTTTTAAGTTCTTTTTCCTACTTATATTTGATGCTAAAGCTAATAAAATATATGTTCATTTTAGGCTCATTTTATGAGAACTTTGAGAGCCAAGTATTATTGTGAGATCTTGAAGGATGACTCCAACGTGGTCAAACAACTTATGTTGAAGAATGCTAAGGCGATGAAATGATGAGCAACTTGGAAGAATTTGTATTACGAGGAAATTTTCCATATCTTCTGTAAGGAAATAAAGAGATGCATACTTTTATAAGATTTATTCAGAATTTCATTTGTATAAGCCTTTTTTGAGAATTTTGGTTGTGCATAAATTGTCATAACACAGTTTGGTCTATCTAAGACATATTATGGTTTGCATGCTTATAGTGTGGAGTATGATTCTTGACTAAAACTTCCTTGTGTGCCGGTAGTTATGCTTTCAATCAATGATGTACATTCAAGTCATCAGTGATGTACATTCAAGCCATCAGTGATGCACATTCAAGCTATAAGTGATGTTCTTCCGGTCTTCGATTTTCCTTGTTTTATTTTGTTGTTGCTAATGATCATTTATTAAAAAACAATAGGTTAGCCGAGAAAAAAATAGTGAGAAAAAATTGAGATAGTCCAGTAATTAATATAGAGCATCAACTAAAAATTTTCGAGCCATTACTGATGTATATTGATAGTTGAATACAAGTTACCATTCCCAAGTGGCTTGGCAACTGTTGTCCTCATAAATGTGTTTCATTCAAGGGTCTCCCGTCCAGGTATTCGGCATCTTTATTATCTAAGAAGTAAAGACTTCTTAATAAGCCATCACTTCTTCTAACAAGGCTGCTTCTTCTTTGATAGCCATGTATTTCCTTTTCTTGCTTGGCAAGAGGCTGTACGGTTTGCTTGCTAGAGGAGCCTGCGCCTGAGGTCTTTCAACCAACGACCTCATAGCATCCACTTGGTCTTAACAAACTCGGCCGCCTTGCCTTCAGCAGTTACCTTCGGTTGTTCCGACTCTTCTCCTTTCCATGATGAGGGTCTCAAAGTGGTGAGATAACATCCTCTTGCCGCCTATTGGCCTCCATATAGAGATCCAAATTTTCCCCCATCACACTCAAACTTCATCAACATAAGGTGGGTAACAATTATCACCTTGATGTGGTCCCACGTTGGTCGTCCTAAAATGACATTGTAGGCCATCAAATATCTTACGTCCAGGAACTTAACAAACAATATTCTGGACGCCTCTTTGTCCCTTACCTGGACGGGCAAGGTAACTGTTCCCATTGGGTGGATGATTCCTCCCCCAAACCCAATTATGGGATGATGAATTGGGACTAAGTTGGCTTCGCGAATTTTAATCTTGACAAATAATCAGCGCTTATGATATCTGTAGAACTTTCGGTGTCGATTAGAATCCTTCTTACTCTCAAGTTTGCTATCTTCATCTCTACTACTAAGGGATCATCATGAGGAGTTCTCACTTTCCCCCAATCCAACTCACTAACGACTACTTTTGGGAATGGGTCAGTCTTTGCCTGATTGATGAGCAGGACCTGGCCGAGTTCCCTAAGGTAGTTCTTATGCCCCCGATTGGTCGGTCCTACTGCTGCAAATCCTCCTGATATGACCAGAACCACATCCGCATCGGGACTCTCACTTTCCTTCTTTCTGCTTTGACGATCATCTTTTTTCTGAAATTTTCTCCCTCCTTGGGGAAAGTACAAACTCATCTCCCTTTCCGAGCTAAATCCTCCAAAGCTCTCTTAAGGTGTTTACATTCATTTATTTCATGTCCACTGTCCTTGTGGAAGTGACAATACTTACTTTTATCCCTATTTCTACTGGGAGTTTTCATCTCGGCAGGAGCCTTCAATTCATGCTGATCTTTTATCTCCATAAGAATGGAGTATTGATCTTTGCTGAACTCCATGTGTTTCGCCGGAGTTTTGGATTCTCTTCTTTTACTTCGCCTAGACGAAGTTGTCATAGAAGTCAGTGCCCAAGTTTCTGCCTTCTTAGGATTGTTCTTCTTCGGCTGAATTATTTCTTGAACCTTTTTCACTTTCGGATGTTTTGCCTCCGCACATACTTCAGTTGCATGGATGAATGCTTCAGCCTCTCGGAGAGCTTCAGCTAGAGTAGTGATCTTCTTCTTTACGAGATCAAACTTAAAACTTCCTTGTTGTATAATATGAGCACTCTAAGAGGGGGGGGGTGAATTATAGTGAGAGAATAAGCTATACTTTTTGCGGAATTAAAAGTTAACTTGGGAACAAACAATGGGAACACGAGAGATTTTAGCGAGGAAAAACTTCCTAGGCCCAATAGGAAGAAACAACCTCGACCACAAGGAATTTTAACTCAAACTCTCCACCATAATAGGCCAAAACAACTCTATTTACAATCCTATTACTTTTCTCTTGAGCCACAACTTAAGTTACTAAACTCAAGTTCCCAACGACAGTTCCCACAACTGTCGTTCCTCTCAAACTTCACTTGGAGTTACTTTCTCTTTCTCTTGCTTCACTCAAAGCCTCTCACACTTACAAGAGTTCACTCAAACCCTTAACTCAAAAATACAATTTGTAAGACAATGGATGAGTAATAACTCGAATAAAGTAAGTATGAATTCTCTTAGGAACGACACTGACTCTCTTTAGCTAAGCCAGACACACATTTGGTGTGACTAATAAAAGTCAGACACAATTTGTTCTAAGGTTTAGGCGCCTATTTATAGACAAATTAGACAAGACATAAACTTATCCATTACTTAATCCATTATCCATGTCCATGACTCTAATTAATTAATTAGTTTATTTTAGATATTCCTTGAGAAGTAATTAATCCACTTCCTCCACTACTTAACTTAAAACTAAGACGCGGTAAGTGTTACGTGGTTTTAGATACTTGGGGAATAATTAAACTATTTAAATTAATTAAGACTTGGGAAATAATTATACTATTTAAATTAATTAAGACTTGGGAAATAATTAACTAAGCCCACTAACCACTAACTACAAACGTGTAGCAGTAGTTTTAGGCGTTACAACTGATTTCTTGGGGAGTAAATAAAATATTTACTTTAAATAGTTTTTATGAAAATATCTTCAAAAATAATTTGATTTAAAACGAAAATGATTTTTATATTTAAAAACAAAATCTTTTTAAAACCGGAAACTATATTTAAATTTGAAAACAAAATCTTTTAGTTTCATTAAAATATAAAAGATAAGATTAAAAACTGTTTGATATTTATCTTAAAAAAAATCAAAAAATCAATTTAAATATTTGCCTAACAAACTAATAACAAACTCCCTAAAATAGTGGATCAAGTCAAAACTAACCTAAAATTTCTAACTAACATGTTGGGCGCACAAGTAATGTTAGGCGCACTACTTAGAAGTTATTTAGGTGTTCCTAAGGCTGTCTATAAGTCTGTTCCTTAACCTTGTTCCTAACTGTGCCAGTGTCTGTTCCTTTCATGGGAACGAAACCAAGTTCCGTTTGAGAATTCACCACAAACTAAATTGAGCTTTCACTCAACCTTAACATGAAGATATGAAATACGCCCTAATGTATTCTAATCTTCACTGCAAGCTTGATACTTCATCATTCGAACATCTTCACTTCGATCTTTGATTAGTTCTCCATTTTAATCTTCAATCAAGTATTCTCTTTGCTCGAGAATGAATTACCTAGCAATAACATAAATAAAATACACTATGTCTTTTGTGGTTAAGTCATCTTCAAAACTCAAGGGTCAACATTCCTGAACTCAGGCCTCTGATGAAGGCTTCAAAGGCCACCCCAACATTCAGATCTTGAATCTGCAATGCCTCTAAATTGGATCTTTTGACAAAACTTCTTAAAGCTTCCGTTGTTCCTTGGATAATTTTTGTTTTCTGTTCTTGCCGATTTGCTACAAAATGACTAGTGAAAAGGTAGCTAAGCTCCGTAAATTTATTCATCGAGTTAGGAGGGAGATTATTGAAGCTTTTTTTAGCCACACCTTTTAAAGTGGCTGGGAAATTCTTACACCATTGCGTCATCTACCGCCTGAAAATACATTTGATGCTTGTATGCAGACAAGTGGTCGTCTAGATCAATAGTCCCATCAAAGAGTTTTATAGTAGGCAGCTTAACCTTTGGGAAAGGGGGTCCTTCCATGATTCTGGCCGAGAATGGTGTTGGCCAGTTAATCTTGAGTGCCCCCCCGACAGTCCCTTAATGAGTATGTGCTCCCGACGATATTCCCTCAATATGGGGTTAGAAGAGGTGTTTGCGAGGCCTGGTTGCCTATACACCATAGGTTGCAATATAGTCTTCTCTTGTCTTGGCTGAATAGCATAGGGTCCTAGACTTCTTCCCTCAGTCTTGGACGGCAGTCTCAACGGAGGATCCCTTAAATAAGAGGTAGATCTTGAGGCCGAACGTTGCAGAGCTGCAACCTTCTTTGCTTCCAAATACTCTCGAGCATCTGTTTCTATGACCACTTGGATGAATATTGTCCTGAGTTCGGACCACCAACTTCCAATCCATCTTCCTTCGATGCTCACTAACATACGGTTTCTTTCCTTTGGTGAGCCTCTTAGACGGTTCCTGGCGAGGAGGCCTACTTGATCGTGGAAGACCCTCCTGAGAATGTCTCTTTAGAGGATTGGCAGCAACGAGATTTGGACTTACTTGAAAAAAGAGCATATTACTCTTGATCTGCTTTTAAACAACAACAACGATCTTAGTATGAAAGTCGTTCAAGACGTTTTCCAGATGGGCAGATGTCACCGGGCTTTCAAGATTCTCCTGGATAACAGGCTCGAGGCTTCGTATAGAGAGATTGAAAACAGCCAGAGGCCTATCCCTTCCTCGCAGTGGCTTTTCATCATCTACCGTATCCTCTACTCGAATTTCAAAGCTTCTGTTTCTAGCTACATTAGATGAATGGCAATCAATCATTGTTGCGTCTCCCCAGATACTGCTATCCCCACAATATATTCTTCAATTAAATACTTGTGTAACAATGCCTTGATCAAAAGATCCGGAACCTGGGCTCTATTCCCGAACTTGCAAAAACGAACCCACCCTGGAGGTTTGGATGGTATTTTCCCCTCCGAAGCTTAAGTCGGGTATCAGGAGTAGTAAAGGAAACTTTTAGAGAGAGAGAGAGAATTCGAAAGAGTAACAGTACACTGCTCTGAAAAACGTACCTTTCTCCTGATTTCAAGGACTATTGATAGTGTTTAGGATAATTGATGTTCCCTAAGGTCACCCTAATTTAGGGGCAGCTGATTTACTAAGCAATGAAATCATGACATGTGGCAAGCATTTATTGGAGGGTACACCTCATCCAACCTTATGCAGGTGCCTTTTTGGGATTCTGGGCCCAAGTACAAGCCAGACCAGAAAGGTGGGCTAGTACTTCTCCGAATTGAGATTTGTACTTTAGTAACCTCCTTAGACAAGGGACATGTGGTCGACCAGATGAATCCACATGTCCTACTTAGAGGCGTCGATCTTTAGGCTACAACAGTTATTTTTATTACTCATGTTCTTATTTGTATTAATATTGTTATTGTTATTATTATTATTATTATTGTTACTATTATTATCGTTTTATGTTTATTGGTATTATTGTTCTCAATATCATCATAATTATTTACAAACTTATATATCAATCATAGTGCTTATAATAATAAAGTCATTTATATAAAACTTGTAATTGATCGACTCGTTAATTTTGTCATCGGTTATATTATATAATATTAGAACATATGAAGAATCGTTCTACTACTTTACTCATTAGAGTGGTTTTACGCAGTTTTTTTTTTTTGATCCATATGACCCACGAAGGCGGTACAAATTACAAAGAAGGGGAGGGGGATTTGATCCTGTGACCTATCGTTCACAGCACCTCAATCTTAACCACTAGGCCAAGACATCCTTGGTTTGGTTTTACGCAGTTGATTAGTCGAAATAAGAGGTTCTAAGAGAATACACTAAACATCACGGTAAACAATATATTGTTTTTATTAGTTTTTTGTTATCATCCATATATTTATCGCACACACATATGTATATATATATGTCGATCTTAATACTTTTATTAATATGATTTCCTTACAAAATCCATAAAAAATTCAAAATGACCCGACTAACAGCTAACTGAAGTTGAATTGACGTTCAATAGCGATGGACCTGCACTGAAGGTTTATAATGATCGAACTAAGGTCATTAGTGATGCAACCCAAGTACACTTGACTCTACCAAGTGTACACGAAACCCCAATAATACGACCTGCATAAACCCAGGTAAAAAAAGGTCCATGGGCAATCATACCCGGGAATGGATCGACTTGTAAATGAAACACTCAGACCTGTCCGACACCCGACAATCCCATGATTCAGATGTGATCGACCCAGTTAAACATAACCTGACCAATCACGACCTAGGACACTGACTATCACAATCCTAACCTGTTCGAGTCTGACCTATTTTCAACCATTAATATCTTTAGTTATCATTAAGTAAAAATTACAAAAAGTTTATTTTTAAAAAATTTACATCGAGATAAATCTAACAAGACCCCATGTTGAACCCTAGTTTTGATAATGACAAAGAAACAAAGGAACAAACTAAGTAGTGAACTAATGAATTATTTAAGTGTATGGTGTTTAAGGTATCAATGCAAGGAACTGGGAGAATACGAAGTCAAGGAAGAAGTCAAGAGAGGATTTCAAAGGCTAAGTAAAGAAGTTTCTTGTTGATACTGGAGCAAGCATTGGATCAAGAATAATAGAAGCTAGGCGTTTTATTTTCTAGTTCCAATGTAAAGGAACAAAGAAAGAATGGTAAGGAACTGTGGCAGTCTATTTGAGAATGAGAGTTTGTTCCTTTGTAAGGAACAAACTAAGTGGCACTTAGCGAATATGTTAAAGGAACTGAGTTAATAAAGGAACTAGACTTAGGCGTGTAAGGAACTAGACTTAGGCGTGTAATTATGTAACGGTTAAAAGATATTGAGTAAGTCATGCCTAAATTATAGGAAATTAGTTATATCTAATTTCAAATGATAAAATCAGTTTTAAAAAGAAAATCTGTTTGAGAAAAAGATTTTATTTTTCGGAAAAATAAGAAAATAAATATCCGGTTGTTAGAAAGATTTTATTTAAAAGATATTATTTTCTTAAAGATTAAAAATTCAGTTTTAAAGATAAAAAGAGTTTTATAAAAACTGATTTTCGGATAAAGCTCAAGGAACTCCTATTACTTAGGAGTAATGGCTGCAATTTATCCACGTTCATTTATAGTTCATGGGATCATGGGACATGATGTAAAACGTGTTCCTTAGGGGAAGGAACATCATGGTTAGTGGACTAAACATGTACTCTAACATTAATCCCACGTTCTTCATGATTAACACTATAAATATAGAAGTCTAGATAAGTTCCAAATTGTGTCTGACTAAGTAATTAAGTGAGTTTAACTTATTAAGTGTCAGTGCCTTCATTCTCTCATAATAGCCATTTGTTCTTTGCCTTCTTACTCTAATTCCACTAAGCTTATTTCGATCAATTGTATTTTGGTTTTTGGGGTAAGGGAACTTTGAGTGAAGTTCTGTAAGAGAGAGGCTTTGAGTGAAGCTTGTATGTGTGAGAAAACTTCGAGTGAAGTTGAGAGGAACTGCTGTTAAGGGAACAGTGGCTCAGGAACTTGAGTTTAGGAACTCAAGTGTGGCTCGAGTTAGAATTAGGTTGTAACAAGTTGTTTGGCCTAATTAGTGAAAGTGTTGAGTTTAAAATCCCTAGTGGTCGAGGTTGTTTCTTCTTGTTGGGCCCAAGAAGTTTTTCCTCGTAAAAATCCCTTGTGTTCCTTTAGCTTGTTTATTCGTTTAAGTTTTAATTTCCGCAAAAAGTTACGTTTATTTCTACACCTACAATTCACCCCCCTCTTGTAGTGTTCCTAGGGAAATAACAATTGGTATCAGAGCTAGAACTCACGTAAGATAGGAAACCCTATTGAGAAAAAGATCCAAGGAACAATGAATACCACCGAGAAACTTGAAGAAGGTTATTCCACTCAAAGGCCTCCTATGTTCAATGGGAAGTACTACAACTATTGGAAGAACCGCATGGAGATATTCATCAAGGCTGAAAACTATCAGGTATGGAGAGTCATTGAAGTTGGTGATTTCGAAGTCACAACTACAAATGACAAAAATGAGGTAACTCTTAAACCCCTCTCTGATTATGACAAATCTGATTTTGAAAAAATGGAAGTAAATGCCATGGCTATTAAATTATTGCATTGTGGACTTGGACCCCATGAACATAATAGGATCATGGGATGCAAATCCGCAAAAAATATGGGATTTACTAGAAGTAACCCACGAAGGAACTAATGAAGTTAAAAGATCGAAAATTGATTTACTTATGAATCAATATGAACTGTTCTGCATGAAATCCAAAGAAAGCATCCGAGACATGTTTACTCGTTTTACTAACATTATAAATGAGTTGGCTTCTCTTGGAAAGTTTATTTCATCTGAGGAACAGGTTCGAAAGGTTCTTAGGAGTCTTCCTAAGGACAGATGGATGGCTAAAGTCACTCTCTTCAAGAAACAAAAGACTTCACTAAGTTCAACTTAGAACAGCTGGCAGGGTCACTTATGACTCATGAGCTTCACCTTGATACTGAATATGGTGAAAGCTCCAAATCAAAATCAATTGCTCTCAAAGCAGATGATGAAGATGATTCGGACTCTGAAGAAGAAGAAGCAGCCCTCATGGTTCGAAAATTTCGAAAGATGTACAGGAACATGAAGAATGGAAACTTCAAAGGTAAAACTAAGAAATTTTCTAACAAAGCTGCTTGTCATAAATGTGGAAGTACAGATCACTTCATCAAGGAATGTCCTCTTTGGGAAAATGACAAAACCAAAGAAAGGAACAAGGAACGCTTTGCTGAAAGGAACAAAGAATCAAAAGCACCTTTCTCTAAGGCAAATGTGCGCAAAGCTATGATAGCTGCTTGGGGAGATTCAGAGACGGAAGAAAAGAGGAACAACCAACTGAAGAAACAGCAAACCTTTGCCTCATGGCAAACACTGACGAAAAAGAAGATGAAGAAAAAATTGAGGTAAGTCAACATGGACTTGAGTCAGAACTAGATGGTAAAACTAGGACTGAAATATATGATCTTCTTTATGATGCAATTCTTGAATGTAGAGATGAACGTGAAAAACGTGAACAAACGGAACAAGCCTTAAAGGTTTGCAAGGAACACATAGAATGGCTTAAGAAAATGAGAACAGATGTCGAAACAGATTTTTATTTTTTGATAAAAACTTAAAAATCAAAGAATGTTATAGAAGTTTGAAAAATGAAAATTATCTAATTAATTTAGAGATTTCACACTTGAAGGAATTTGTCCCTGTTCTGAGTTCCTTTGATATAAGATCAACCCCTTTGAAAGGATACAGATCTGAGATTGAAAAAATAATAAAGAGAAAAATTATTTTAAAGGAACAGATCTGTAATCTTAAAAAGGAACTGGTCGGTGCAAGGAACAGAGGCAAAATCATGAAAGTTCCTAAGTGGATTGAGAAACCACAGACCAAAAGGAAGGAAGGTCTTGGTTTTGAAAACTACAAGAAAAGGAACAAGACAAAGAAATATGTTGATCTACCTAGTGATAAGTTTGTATGTATTGTGGCAAGGTAGGTCATTACATAAATCAATGTCAATAAAATCTGAATGATTGGGAAAAAGTGACAATAAGTAAGAAAAAATGGGTTGTCAAAACAAATCCTAGTCAAGAACAGGAACCCACGAAAGATGGGGTTCCAACTAACACACTAGTTGATTTTTGCAGGTTGGAGTGAGGGGGAACAACACTTGGTATCTCGATAGTGGTTGTTCCAAGCACATGACAGGAGACAAAAGAAGTTTCTCTCACTCACAACCTATGAAGGTGGCAGTGTAACATTTGGTGATAATAAGAAAGGTAACATGTTGCTATGGGTAAGGTCGGTAAGTCACCATTACACTCCATTGAAAATGTATTTTTAGTTGAAGGTCTAAAACATAATCTATTAAGCATTTCTCAATTCTGTGACAAAGGAAATACTGTAAAATTTGATAAGGAAAAATGCTTAATCATCAACATTAAAACTAAGAAGGTTATCTTGGAAGGAACAAGGAAAGGGAACACATACATTGTGGATCTAGACCTTGTTCCTCAAATCAATTTAACTTGTCTTAGTGTTATTGAAGATGATTCACTTCTATGGCACAAGCGTCTAGGACATGCTAGCTTTTCATTACTTGAGAAACTTAGATCAAAAGACCTTGTTTTAGGATTACCATCCATAAAATTTCATATTGATCAAGTTTGTGATGCATGTGCACGAGGTAAACAAGTAAGATCCTCTTTCAAATCTAAAACGATTGTAAGTACCACTAAACCATTAGAGTTGATCCATATGGACTTATGTGGACGTATGAGAAATGGTGTTGTAGAAAGGAAAAATAGAACTTTGGAGGAAAGGTCTAGAACCATGTTAATTATTGCTAGTGAACTTCCAAGAAACTTTTGGGCTGAAGCTGTTAATACTGCTTGTCACATAATTAATCGTGCCATGATGAGACCTATCATTAATAAAACTCCTTATGAACTTTACTTTGGAAAGAAACCAAACATCACCTATTTAGAACATTTGGCTGCAAATGTTATGTGCATAATAATGGAAAAGATAATCTTGGAAAATTTGATGCAAGGAGTGATGAAGCAACATTTTTAGGATACTCCTCACATAGTAAAGCTTATAGAGATATAACAAGAGAACTATGTGTGTTGAAGAAAGCATTCATGTAATCTTTGGATGAATCTGACAAACATAATCCAAGCATACAGGTTGATGACTATGAGATAGGGTTAGCACAACCTAGTACAAGGAACACGGATTTACAAGAAGAAGAAGAAGTGAAAGAGGAAAGGAACGAGGAATTTGAAAATAATGATATCAATGATGTTACTTTTCCTCAAGGAGGAGAAGATGCTCCTGTTCCTCTAAATAAAGGAATTGAGTCCACCGAGGCTAACAGAGGAACAATTGAGCAGAGTTCCTCATCTACTCAAGGAACTCATGAGGAACAACATGTTCCTATAAGAGAGTTTCAACCAAAACCTTGGAGATTACAAAAGTCACATCCTGTGGAACTCGTAATCAGCGACATATCCAAAGGTACGCAAACTAGATCTCAGTTAAGGAACTTTTGTGCATTTCATGCATTCCTATCAATGATGGAACCAAGAAATCATGAAGAAGCCTTAACTGACTCTGATTGGATTACTGCTATGCAAGCTGAATTAAATGGGTTTGAAAGAAACAAGGTATGGCATCTAGTTCCTTCATCTAAACAACAAAAAGTAATTGGCTTAAAATGGGTGTAAGAAACACACTAGATGAATATGGAACCATTGTAAGAAACAAAGCTAGACTTGTAGTAAAAGGTTATAACCAACAAGAAGGAATTGATTATGAAGAAACCTTTGCTCCTGTAGCTAGATTAGAAGCCATTAGAATTTTAATTGCATTTGCTGCTTACATGGGATTCAAATTATATCAAATGGATGTTAAGTGTGCATTTTTAAATGGCTATCCAAACGAAGATGTATATGTTGAACAACCCCCTGGGTTTGAAAATAATAATCTCCCAAATCATGTCTACAAGCTTGATATAGCTCTTTATGGGTTAAAACAAGCACCTAGATCATGGTATGAGAGATTATCAAAGTTCCTTTTAGAAAACAACTTTAAAAGAGGAAAGGTTGATAAAACCTTGTTCCTAAAATCTAAAGGAACTGATATTTTGCTTGTTCAAATATATGTTGATGACATCATATTCGGAGCTACTAATGAAACATTGTGCAAAGAATTCTCAAGTCTCATGAGCAATGAATTTGAAATGAGTATGATGGGTGAGTTAAATTTCTTTCTTGGACTGCAAATCAAACAAACTGAAAAAGGTATAATTGTTCACCAACAAAAATACATAAAGGAACTGTTAAAGAAATATGGCCTCGAAAATTCAAAGATAAATCACACTCCTATGGGAACTTCAACTAGATTAGATGAAGACTCCATAGGAACAAGTGTTGATCAAACAAAATATAGAGGAATGATTGGTTCACTTTTGTATCTAACTGCTAGTCGTCCAGACATAGCTTTCAGTGTTGGTTTGTGTGTTAGATTTCAAGCAAATCCAAAGGAGTCTCACCTCACTGCTGTGAAGAGAATTCTTAGATATCTTAAAGGAACGGATGATCTTGGACTCTACTATCCAAGAAGTGATACATTCGAACTAAAAGGATATGCAGATGCAGATTATGCTGGAGATCTTGTAAATAGGAAAAGCACCTCAGGTATGGCACAATTCCTTGGTCATAGTTAGTTTCTTGGAGTACCAAGAAACAAAACACAGTTGCTTTATCCACTGCTGAAGCAGAATATGTAGCAGCTGCATGTTGCTCTCAAATGCTTTGGATAAAACAACAACTTAGTGACTATGGAATAAATTTTGAATGTGTTCCTATTTATTGTGACAATACAAGTGCTATTAGTATATCTAAAGATCCAGTGCATCACTCAGAGTAAAGCATATACATATAGACATCACTTTTTAAGAGAAAATGTTGAAAAAGGTTTGATTAAACTTGAGTTTTGTCAAACTGATTATCAGATTGCTGATATCTAACTAAGCCTTTCAAAGAGTAGATATGAAAAATTAAGGCTTGAGTTAGGTTAATAAAAATTAAGTGATTGTTCCTATGTCATTCCCCCATGTTTGAATCAATTTGAGTGACTTTGTGTGCTAAAAATAATTGTGTTTAATTGCCTAAGACCATTGCAAATTGGAATGTTGCAAACATAAACATGAATTCAAAGAAATTAAACAACTCACAAATGTCACATAATACTCCCCTTACTGTTCCTAAGGTCAAGAAACATGCATATATGAAGGACATTGATATGTAGCATTAGTTGTTCCTATAGCACAAGTTCCTTAGCATTTATTTTCTTTCAAAAATTAAAATTCATAAAAATCCGAAAAATCCGAAAAAATCCCAAAAATAAGGGAACCAGTTTTAATTAAATCTTGGTTCTTATTATCTTTTCTTTTCTTTTTATTTTTTTTATTTTTTTTGCTTATTCTTTCCCGCGTGTCATAATTACTATTACATGCAAAACTTCCTTCTTAATTCATCAAGAAACCGTGTTCCTTCAAACTCTTCATCTTCACCATAACCGAAACCTCATCACACCCTTTGATACTCCATAAAAACCTCCAAACCTTCAAAATCATGGCAAAAACTTCAAGAAACTCTCCTTTTCCACATCAAAAAACCGACACTTCAAAAATGGAAATTTCTTCATCTCCAACAAAACCCTTGAAACCGACATAATTCAAGAAAACCCCATAGAGGAACAGCAATTAGAATCTCCTAGAAGGAGTATGCGTGAAGAAAGATTGGGGAAGACGATGAAGAAGAAACCCCGGAACAATCTCAGGGGGAAGAAGAAGAAACTGCACCTGTTCCTTCCAAAGGAACTGTTTCTTCGTCTTCCAAGAAAAGGGTCGAACGAAGTGAATCTAGGTATGTTTGGGTTTTTCGTCGATTTAGAATGGGCAATAAAATAGAATTTCTAGAATTAACCTCCATTCTAAAGGAACAAGGCATGGAATTCTTGTTTGAATTCGCCTTTAATAATGCTCTTGTTCCTCTAGCTATGGATGAGTTTGTGCAAATTTGTTAATACAATGGAACTTGCACAACTGAGGTTAGAGGAAAGAAAATAAGGTTTAATCAAGCCACTTTAGCAAAGTATGGGAAGTTCCTTGCAAAGGAACTGATTTGTACTTTAAACGGAAAGGAACTGTTTCCTTTCCGAATTTTCCTCAAGACAAAATCTTAGAATATTTTGGAGGAACAGCTGGCCAAAACAAACTTAACCATAACCTACTCTCTCCCCTTCACAAAGTGCTGTTTAATTTGGTTTGGAGAGCACTCATTCCTCGAACTGAAAAGAGGAATGAAGTGGGTCTCTTGGATATGTGTTACATGTTTTGCTTGGACCACCACATACAAATCAATTTCCCTTCCCTCTTCATTCAACACTTAACCACTGTATTGAGAATATTGTGTATTGGGTACGGTGCCTTGATAACTTCCTTACTTCATCATTTGAAGTAAGACTTACTGGTTGGACCACAATGGGTCAAAAGGGAACATCTTGAATGAGAAACCCAAATGGACTTGGCTTGTCTGTCCAAGAAGGTGTTCTCATTCAAGGAAGAATGGTTCCAGTTCCTCAGGAAAAAAGAAACTGCCAAACTGGACTTAGAAGAAGATAATGATGTAATCTTGGATAACCTGTTCCAAACCGGAGGAACCGAAACCTAAGAGGCGCAAACACATTGCCACTAAGCCTAAACCCTCTGTTCCTCTGAGAGTGAGGAAGAGCACTCGTAGAAAAATTGCTCCAGTTCCTGTTCCTTCCAACGAGGACTCTCCTTAGTCCTTTCGGATAATGAGGAACAGGTACCCTCACTCTCAAGGAACCTACTCCACCACCATCTCCCAAACTCTCTGTTCCTTTCACAAAATTACCCTCCATTTCACCTTCATCCTTCTCTGTTCCTTCCAGTTTTGAGCAGTTGAAGGATGAAATAAAAGGCCAAATCCTTTTGCTTCCACCTCCACAACTCTTCCACCCACACCACCATTCCTTCCATTTATCACCCTTCACCTTCTGTTTCCATTCCTGGAACAGATGAGCCTTCCACTCAAACCCCTCCAGTTCCTTCACAAAATCCCCATCTGCCTCATGTTCCAAAGGTAAGGAACAGGACACTTCGGATGATACTAACTGGGTTAATGAAGTCTGCCTTCCTGCACAACATATGATAAAATTTTACAATCATCTTCATTGGACTTTGGATGCCAAAACTGATACTAATAAGTCTTATGAAGAAATTGAGTGATTACGTGGTTGCGCAGCAAACGAAGATGGATTCTATGGCTCGTGCCTTGGAGGAGCTGAAGGAACAGGTTGGACTCAATCATGGGGTGGTGATGAAAAATTGGAGGATGTGGTTGAAGAAGAAGTTGTAGAGGAACACCATTCCCCTTCCTTCTTAGTTTTTTTTTTTTTGTTTGTTGTTCCTGTTTCTTTCATCAAGGAACACCACTTTGTTTCTTCCTTTTTCTTTTCTTTCTTTGTTTTGTTATGGAACAAGTGCTATATAATCAATGACTTTTGCTATATTGTCTATGTTTCTAAATGATTTGCATAATTTCTTCCTTGGAATGGCTAGTATTATGTGATTGATGTTTGAGCAAGTTTACTCTTTGATTTTCTAACTTAACCACAATGGTGCTTGTATATTGGTCTTAAGGTGTTAAATCAATTCATCAATTCATGCAGAGTCTATTCTTTTTAGGATGACAAAGGGGGAAAAGATTTAAGGAACAAACTGTACATAAAAAAAAATGACAAAATTGAAAAAAATTATTAAAGAATGGATAAGGTAAATGAAAAATCAAAAATAGGTTAAGGTAAATGAAAAATCAAAATTCAGTTACTTACATAATTGTGTTTTATTTTTCATTTTCTTCTTTATGTTTTTATCATTATCATTCACTTATATTATTTGTTATTTTCCTTAGTTTGTACCTTTGTTGTCATCATCAAAAAGGGGGAAATTGTTAACCCTAGTTTTGATAATGACAAAGAAACAAAGGAACAAACTAAGTAGTGAACTAATGAATTATTTAAGTGTATGGTGTTTAAGGTATCAATGACAAGGAACTGGGAGAATACGAAGTCAAGAAGAAGTCAAGAGAGGATTTCAAAGGCTAAGTAAAGAAGTTTCTATGTTGATACTGGAGCAAGCATTGGATCAAGAATAATAGAAGCTAGGCGTTTTATTTTTTAGTTCCAATGTAAAGGAACAAAGAAAGAATGGTAAGGAACTATGGCAGTCTATTTGAGAATGAGAGTTTGTTCCTTTATAAGGAACAAATTAAGTGGCACTTAGAATATGTTAAAGGAACTGAGTTATAAAAGGAACTAGACTTAGGCGTGTAATTATGTAACGGTTAAAATGATATGAGTAAGTCATGCCTAAATTATAGGAAATTAGTTATATCTAATTTCAAATGATAAAATCAGTTTTAAAAAGAAAATCTGTTTGAGAAAAGATTTATTTTTCGGAAAATAAGAAAATAATATCCGGTTGTTAGAAAGATTTATTTAAAAGATATTATTTTCTTAAAGATTATAAATTCAGTTTTAAAGATTAAAAGAGTTTTATAAAACTGATTTTCGGATAAAGCTCAAGGAACTCCTATTACTTAGGAGTAATGGCTGCAATTTACACGTTCATTTATAGTTCATGGGATCATGGGACATGATGTAAAACGTGTTCCTTAGGGGAAGGAACATCATGGGTTAATGGACTTAAACATGTACTCTAACATTAATCCCAGTTCTTCATGATTACACTATAAATATAGAAGTCTAGATAAGTTCCAAATTGTGTCTGACTAAGTAATTAAGTGAGTTTAACTTATTAAGTGTCAGTGCCTTCATTCTCTCATAATAGCCATTTGTTCTTTGCCTTCTTACTCTAATTCCACTAAGCTTATTTCGATCAATTGTATTTTGGTTTTTGGGGTAAGGGAACTTTGAGTGAAGTTCTGTAAGAGAAAGGCTTTGAGTGAAGCTTGTATGTGTGAGAAAACTTCGAGTGAAGTTGAGAGGAACTGCTGTTAAGGGAACAGTGGCTCAGGAACTTGAGTTTAGGAACTCAAGGTGTGGCTCGAGTTAGAATTAGGTTGTAACAAAGTTGTTTGGCCTAATTAGTGAAAGTGTTGAGTTTAAAATCCCTAGTGGTCGAGGTTGTTTCTTCTTGTTGGGCCCAAGAAGTTTTTCCTCGTAAAAATCCCTTGTGTTCCTTTAGCTTGTTTATTCGTTTAAGTTTTAATTTCCGCAAAAAGTTACGTTTATTTCTACACCTACAATTCACCCCCCCTCTTGTAGTGTTCCTAGGGAAATAACACCCCACATTATGTTTTTCCTAAAATATAAATCATCAAAGATAATCTAAATAAAAGATGTGAATAGTGCACAAGATAAAAATGGTGCAACTAATTCTAAACAGAGAAAGTATATAATTATTACTAGTTTTGAAGCCCGTGCGTTTCACGGGTTCTTGTTTATATTTTTATTTGCAAATTTTTTGTTAGCATTGTTGATTTTGTGTTGCTGTAAAATGAGATTTTTCAACATTATTTTATTTACATACTTCCTCTGTTCTTTTTCTATTGTAATAATCACCACTTTGGGTAATTTTATCTATTTGGACCACTCCACTTTTAGTAAAAAAACAACTATAATTGACAATATTGCATTTATTTTATGTTAATAAAATCATCATTAATTACTCATCAAATTGCCTCATAAAGTTGCGTTTACTTTATTAAGGAATTATTTATCCCCTATAGTTGTTACTTGTTAATTAAAGGGGTACCTCTATGCTAATCTACCATTTTTTCATTTCCTTAAAAACCATGCACATAAACTCATTGTTGTAGTAGAAAAAGAACGGATAAAGTATTTGTCATTATACTCTTATTTCTAGATTTTTTATAGCGATATATAAATTTTATATTTTTTAATATTAAACTAAATATTGTAGCTAAGGCTATTATTAAATAGTATCTCGGTAATTGGTATGACTAACATAGTTAACACAATTTTAACATGAAGAACACCCCAATGATACTTGAAGAAAGTAGAGGTATTACTTATTAATAGATGCATGACATAAAAATTATAGAAAACATGCGTGTCAGCCACAACTTCAACTTTTAATGACACATAAATACTAACGCATACAGAATGGAAGATGGAAAAGTAAAAAAAAAAACCTTAATGACAGTATCATAAATATAATTAATTAAATATAAAACTAACCTCTACTAATAATCAGAAATACCGTTTAAGAGAAAAATATACCTCTTCATCCATCATGACCATATCAAGACTTATCAAACTTTCTCCTTCTTTTATGATCTGTGACCTCAAATAGTCTAGAAATGCGAACCTTGATTTTCCAATTAGTTTAGTAGAATCAAATTCTGGAGAAAAGAACAAGATCTGACATATAGATATATGTGGAAAAAAAACATGAATAATTATGTATATAATAAATATTCTATGAATAAAATAATTAGTGAATTGCATAATACATTTGCAATGTTGTTGACAAACATTTGATTCATGTAATGCTACCATGGTGTGCTATAGGTTCAAAATTATAAATATGTATTTTTATCTTTATATAACTCAAATTTAAAAGTATGATTTTCAAAGATATAATTATTATTGTCCCAATATAATACACTTTTTTATAGTTATTTTTACATGTAATTAAAATAATTAATAAATAATACGTTATTTTTCATCCAAATAAATAAATTTTCACAAGCTGTAAAACTACATTGTATATGAAACTTATTTCGAAACATATTTCGAGCACTCTCCAATCGTAAAAAAAAATTATAATATTTCGAATTTGTAACAAAAGTTATATTCAATTTTCATATTATAACAATTTAGATTGTTTATCTAAAATCAGAATGTAATATTCACTTATCCAAAACACCTTATATGTATTTATATTTATAATGAATACGATTTTTTTAAATAATTAATGATTAAAAAAAAACATGACATGCTTAGATGAAGCTCTCTATAATATTATAAGTTTGTTTTTTAAAATAAAACTCTAATTTTTTCATCATCTCAAATTTTAATATATATGTAACTTTATCGCTATAGATTTTAGTTTTTGTTGTAACAATAAATTTTACTTAATAAAATGTATTACACTAAATTGTGTTGGTTCAGTGGAGCAATTAAGGCGAGGTTGTGAAAGATAATATGTCTAATTTATGTAAATTAGACCTATTATAAAATGCTATAATCACATGTTGTACACTATACTTATAGCTTAATTATTATATTTATCTAAAAGAAAGACTAAAAAATGTCTTACCATTCATCTAATTAAATATATTTTCAAGAGTTGTAAAACTATATTGCAGATGATTCTCATTTTGAAGCATATTTCAAGCACTCTCCAATTGTAGAAAATGATAATGTTTTGAATTAGGTAGCAAAAGTTATATTCAATTTACATAATATAATAATTAGGTTATTTATTCAAAACTAAACGTAAATTCTGCCTATTCAAACTCCTTTATATATTTAAAAGATTGTAGAACTCTATTTTTTATTATATTTAAAATAAAAATTAATGACATAACAATCCTACGTGGTACTCTCTATTCATAAGTTGGAGTATATTATAATAGATCTTGTTTCGAAGCATATTTCGAGCACTATCCAATGGTCCAAAATTATAATATATTACGTAGCAAAAGTTATATACAAATTATATAATATAATAATTAAAGTTGTTCATTCAACAAGAAACTCTATTTCGCTTATCCAAAGCTCCTTATATGTATTTAAATCTACGTAAAACTCTATTTTTGTAAAAAACAAAATTAAAAAAAATTGATAACATGACAATCCTACGTAGCGTGCTCTATTTATAAGTTGTAGAACTATATTGTATATGGATCTCAAATTATTTCGAAGCATATTTCGAGCACTATTCAATGGTAAAAAAATTATAACATTCCGAATTACGTAGCCAAAGTTATACACAAATTACATAATATAATAATTTAAATTGTTCATTCAATACGAAACTCTAATATTTGCTTATCCAAAGCTCGTTTTATATATTTAAATCTATGAAGAACTCTATTTTTATAAAAAAATAATTAATTACATGATAATCTTATATGACACGCTCTATATTCCCAGAAATTTCTCCTTTAAATATATATATTAATTTTGTCAAAAAAATAAAATAAAATATATATATTAATTGTTGGCTCTACAACTCTTTTTAAACACTGGTACAAAATCGGCATAAACAATCATTACATATAATTTTCCTTTCTTCCTCCGTTTCCGGGCAAAGTCGCACACCCATTTATATTCCTTTCCTTTTCAAACTCTCATACTTTCCTTGAGAAGTCCCTCTTCAATGGCGATCATGTTATAACCCTTCAACATCTAGAGATTCCATCAAAAATTAAACGGGAGCATAAATAGAAAGTGCACTAAACCAAAAAATAAAACCAAGCAAAAAAATGGATACAGAGCTCAAATCTCTCAACCAAAACCAAAACCAAAACCAAAACGAAAACCAAAACCATCCCAATCAATATCAACAAGAATCAATCGACAATGGTGATCTGCCGCTCCTGAAATCCGACTCATCACCATCTGGTTATCTACGCACCAATCAAATCCTGGAAGAAAAACACTTTACTGCCGACGAATTTGAGGATATCGAGAAAAAGTTCGCTGCCTACGTTCGGCACGACATTTATGGCCCAATGGGTCGCGGGCAGCTGCCGATGGCGGAAAAAATTTTGTTGTTTCTCGCAATGTTTACGCTCCTGCCAGTCCAGAGAGGCTTGGAAAAAACGCTCGACCGAGATGGAGGCCGACAGCAAGCGGTACCTGATACGGTTGACAGAGTTGCTGGACGAGAAAGGTGCCCTCGAGCTGACTCTAAAAGACGAGAGAAATGCAGCCCTTCTGGCGGTCGCGGAGCTCCGAAGAGAAAATCGTTATCTTCGAGCTAAGAACCACGAGCTAAAGGAAGAGGCCACTGCAAGTTTTGAGTCGGCCAAGGAGGCTCTGAACGAAGTTATTGATACTTCGAAGTCTTGGGCCGTGAAGGCCTTCGAAATGCTAGCCGAAGAGGACGACATTCCACGATATTGTCGCCGGCTTGACTTTCAGGAGAGCCTTCATAAAGCCAATGTGGCCGGGGAAGAACCTCCAGTGTTTCAAGAATACTCGGATGACGAGGAAGAAGAAGAGGTCGACCCCGAATCCCATGCCGACGATACCAATGCTACTCTAGAGGCTTAGCTTCTCTTCTAGTTTTCTTTTCTCAATCTTGGCCGCGGGCCATTTGTACTTTATAGCTTTTTTACTTTTTTGTATTTTTAGACTAGGTTGTAATTTCCTCTTTTGATCTTCTATAAAAGAGTTTCTCTTTTCTCACATCTTTGCCTCAGAATTCTATACATATGACGTTTATAATACAATTATTTTGAATAATGATGCTAAGTATAAAAATTGTTCGGCCTTTATGATCAGCTTACTTAGGCCGAAGACACATTATTTTTAACTTGGTCCATTTATCAGTTATGCCAAGTTTAAAAATTGTTCGGCCTGAAACTCGAATATTGTTCGTCAGAACCTATCGTCAGAACTTATTATACCAAACTTCTTTGTACAAGGACTTTGTTATTTGCAGTAGTATATTTAGCCCATATGCCCCCCCTTCTTGGACGAAGAGGTTTCAGCAACCTTTCTTTGATCCAAGAAGGAGAATGACCATGATATACTTATGAAAGATATGACTTAATGCATTATGAAGGTTGTGGCAATTCGTCCATCCTTGTTTAAATTTGAAATAACTTTTTCCTTTACTAAGGTTGTTATCTCATTGAATGGCCTTTGGACGGAAAGTATGAAACTTTTACTAAAGCGTCCTAATTTCAGTCGCCTTCGTTTAGGAGATGTTAAACTCTTTAAGTCAACCAATTGTAGGCATTTGTCAGGTGCTATCCTTTATAGGATTTTAACATGTTGGCCGATATCCTAGTAGAAGGTGTTTTTATTTGCCGTTCTGCTTTGAATGTCGGCTTGGCCGATGGTATGTACCTTTGAACAAATAAATAAGGCATACATATCACACAAAGAGACAGTCATAGGAGGGAAGTAGATTTATATTATATGAATTTTGCTTGGTCGAGAGCCAAGATACATGTATACATCTCTACTTTTTCATTAATGTGTACTTAAGCTAGCAAAAGATTACACTTCTTCAGCTATCTTAGACAAAATATTTCTTCAAAATGTCTGAGTTCCACGTCCTGGGAACAGAACGACCATCCATATGCTCCAGACGAAAGGTGCCACTCCGAACTTCTTGGACTATCTTGTAAAGTCCTTCCCAGTTTGGAGTGAGCTTACCCATTTCTTTGGCCCGGCCGACCGCTTCCATTTTTCTGAAGACGAGATCTCCCTCCTTCAGTGGCCGTCTAACAACTCGTTTGTTAAATTCTCAAGCCATTCTTAATTTATAGAGTTGCATCCTCAACAAAGCATTGCCCCTTACTTCAGGAACCTAATCCAAGTCCGTCCGGAGAGCAGCCCAATTGGCATCTTTTGAATAAAGCATGACTCGCAGAGTTGGTTCTTCAATTTCAATAGGGAGGACGGCCTCTGAGCTATAGACGAGCATAAATGAATTTTCCCCAGTTGAGTTCTTGGCTGTTGTTCTGATTGACCAAAGAACCAACTGTAACTCTTCTACCCACAACCCCTTAGCATTGTCTAACTTCTTTTTTATTCCAGTTAATAAAAATTTGTTGAAGGCTTCAACTTGCCCATTTGCCTGGGGATGGGCAATAGCAGCAAAGTCGGCTTTAATGCCCTGATCGCAGCCATTCACGAAGCTTGGGCGTTTCAAACTGCGGTCCATTGTCAAAAACAATAGACTGAGGCATCCCATACCTTGTAATGAGGTTCTTCCAGACGAACCCCTTCACATCATTGGTGGTGATTCCTCTCATCACTTCAGCCTCAACCCATTTTGTGAAGTAGTCTACTGCTACTATCACAAATTTTTTCTGACCGGCTGCTATAGGAAATGGCCCAAGGATATCCATTCCCCATTTGGCGAAGGGAAGGGGCAAAAGAGCTGGAGCAAAATAATTGGACGACTTCTGATATATGTTGACATGCCTTTGACAACTATCACATTTTTTGGCATAGAGTAGAGCGTCCTCCTTTAAGGTGGGCCAGTAATACCCTGTCCTTAATGCCTTTTCTCCTAATGCTCTTCCCCAATGTGAGAAGCACAAGCCCCTTCATGCAACTCTTTCAAGACATCCAAGCCGTCTTCTCGAGAAGTGCATTTGAGTAGTGGTCGATTAAAGGCCTTTTTGTAGAGAGTTCCATCCCAAAGCTCAAACCATTTTTCCCTTGCCTTTACATACTTAGCTTCCAAGGGATCAGTGGGAAGGCGTCCTGTTTCCTTGTATTCGATGATGGGGCTCATCCAGACGTTTCTTCGACTGAGGAATAGAACTTCCTTTTGATCAATGCTCTTGGCTGGCTTTACCTCCTAAAACACAGTCCTCGACACATCCCCTTCGGCCGAACTTGCTAATTTTGAGAGAGCATCGGCTTGATGATTCTCCGACCTTGGAACTTGGTCGAGCACAAATCGTTTCAATGTTTTTATTTCCTCCTGAATCGGCTTCATGTACTTACTCATAGATGCCTCCATGAATTCAAAGTCCCCATTGACTTGACTAACCACCAACAGAGAGTCCGTCTTTGCTTCAATTTCCAGGGCTCCGGCCGCCTTGCACATTTTGATGCCGGTTAAAAGAGCTTCATACTCTGCTTCATTGTTTGAAGCTTGGAATTAAAATCTGATTGCATATTCAAACTTGTCTCCTTCAAGTGATTGAAAGATGATCCCAGCTCCACAACCATTGGCAGTGGACGACCCATCCACCATAAGGGTCCAATGCCGCTTTCCTTCTGCTGGGTCCTGGATGAATTCTATTGTATGCCGAGTAAGCTCCACAATGAATTCCGCTAGGGCTTGCCCCTTAATCGCCTTTCTGGGCTCAAATGCTAAGTCAAACATATTGAGCTCCACATCCCACTTTAACATTCGTCCAGAGGCATCCATCTTATGCAGGACTTGCCTCAAAGGCTAGTCAGTATAGACACGGATACTATGGGCAAGAAAATATGGTCTCAGATTTCGGTTGGCCATTAGCAGTGACAGGCCGAACTTCTCTACCAACGAATACCTGCCCTCCACATCTTTTAGTACATGGCTAACAAAGTACACTGGTATTTGCACTGAATCCCTTTCAGCTAGGAGAACAACACTAACCGCGTGTGGTGATACGGCCAGGTATACATATAGCTTCTCTCCTTCGGTCGGGCTGATTAATCTGGGCAATTGCCGAAGGTGCTCTTTTACCTGCTGAAGAGCCTTTTATGCCTCCTCCATCCACTCAAATTTCGCATTCTTCTTTATTGTTGCGAAAAAATGATGACACTTATCTCCATATTTAGAAAGAAAACGTCCAAGGGCAGCCAGACACCCTGTCAAACGTTGGACTTCCTTAATCTTGGACGGAGAGGTCATGTCCAAGATCGCCTGAATCTTGCCAGGATTCGCCTCAATTTTACGATGGTCGACCAGGAATCCCAAAAACTTCACGGCCACCACTCCAAATACAAACTTCTACGGGTTGAGTTTTAACTTGTATTTTCTGAGATTTAAGAATGTTTCTCGTAGATCCTCCATATGATCCACCTCTTTACGGCTTTTGACGATCATGTCGTCAATGGAAGCCTCCATATTCCTTCCCAACTGCGGCTGAAAATTGTGTTTATAAGCCTCTGAAAGGTAACTGGCGCATTCCGGAGGCCGAAAGGCATCCTTAGCCAGCCATATAGACCTTTCTCAGTAATAAATGAGGTCTTGTCGTGGTCCTCTGGCCACATAGGGATCTGGTGAGATCTTGAATAGGCATCCATAAATCTGAGTAGCGCATGCCTTGCCGTGGAATCAACTAATCGATCTATTTTCGGTAGAGGAAAACTGTCCTTTGGACATGCCTTGTTTAGATCAGTGTAATCCACACACATTCTCCAAGTTCCGTTTGGCTTGGGGACCATGACCACGTTGGCGATCCAATCCGGATAATAAGTCTCCCGTATGAACTTTGATTTTAACAGCTTCTGGACTTCCTGATCAACGACTTGATTTCTGGCCGGACCCAAGTGCCTCTTTTCCTGCCGGATTGGCTTTTGTCCTGGATCTATGTTTAGCTTATAAACAGCAACCTCGGGATCAATTCTCGGCATCTCCTCTACTGTATATGCAAAGACATCCTCGAATTCCTTCAACAGCGCGATCAATTCGTCCTTGGTCTGAGAACCTAGAACTGATCCAATTTTTAGCGTCCTTTCTGGACGTTCTTCGTTCAGACAAATCTCAACCGGTCTCTCTACCGGTTCTGGACGTTCTAGTCCCATGCCCATGATGGCCATCACTTTTTCAGACGAAGCCTTCTCTTCCTTGATGGCCAAGCATTTCCTTTTCTTGCTCGGCAAGAGTATGGATGGCCTGCTTTCTTGAGGGGATTTAATCTGAGCTTTTTCTACTTCATTCTTCAACTCACTTATCTGGCCTTTCAATTTCTCAGTCGGTTCTTCTTCCATGGCTTTTGGCCGCTCTGACTTTTCTCCTCTCCATGATGAAGATTTTAGAGTGGTGAGGTAGCATTCCCTTGCTGCTTGCTGATCTCCATATAGGGACCCAATTTTCCACCATGCACCATCAAACTTCATTAGCATTAGATGAGTTACTATAACAGCCTTGATATGGTTCAAGGTGGGTCGTCCGAGAATGACATTATAAGCTGTCAAGTCTCGTACCACCAAGAACTTAACAAAAAGCATCCTGGAGGCTTCCTTGTCCTCTACCCTGACGGGTAAGGTGACAGTTCCCAATGGATGAATGACTCCTCCTCCGAATCCAATGATGGGATGATTGACTGGAACCAGATTATTCTCGTCAAACTTCAATCTTGCTAGACAATCCGCACTGATGATATCGGTAGAACAACCTGTATCAAACAAGATCCGTCTTACCCTGAGATTTGCTATTTTCATCTCTACCACCAATGGGTCATCATGGGGAGTTCTTATCTTCCCGCGATCTATTTAGCTAACCACAAATTTAGGGAAAGGGTCAGATTCCGCCTGATTGGTAAGCATTACCTAACTGAGTTCCCGTAAATAGTTTTTGTGGCCGCAATTGGTAGGACCCCCTGCTGCGAATCCCCCGGATATCACTAGCACTGCATCTTCGTCGGTGCTTTCATCATCCTTTCTTCTCTCTTGATGATTATCCTTCTTCTAGAATTTTCTACTTGCTTGAGGTAGATAAGAATTCATCTTACCCTTGCGAGCTAAGTCTTCTAAATCTCTTTTCAGATGCTTACACTCGTTCGTCTCGTGACCACAATCTTTGTGGAAATGACAGTACTTGCTTTTATCTTTGTTTCTGTAAGGCGTCTTCATTTCTGTTGGCGCCTTTAGTTCGTATTGATCTTTGATCTCCATGAGAATGGAGTATTGATCCTTACTGAACTCTATAGGCTCAGCTGATGTTGTTGGCTCAGTTCTTTTGCTTCGTTTGGATGAAGTTGTCATTGAAGTCACCGCCCAAGTTTCAGCTTTCTTGGGGATGTTCTTCTTCGGCTGAATGGTTTCTTCAATTTTCTTTGTCTCCGGATGTTTTGCTTCCGCACAAACTTCCGTAGCATGGATAAATGCCTTGGCCTCCTGAACGGCCTCAGTTAAGGTGGATATCTTCTTCTTTACCAAATCGAACTTAAAGCTTCCTGGTCTTAGACCTCTGATGAAGGCGTCAAAAGCCACTCCCGCATCCAGATCCTGGATCTGCAATGCTTCCAGATTAAATCTCTTTACATAGCTTCTTAGGGCTTCTTTAGGCCCTTGGACAACCTTTCCTAGATGCATGTTGGTCTTCTGCTCTTGCCGATTTGTGACAAAATGGCTAGTAAACAAAATACTCAGCTCAGTGAAATTATTCACCGAGTTAGGTGGAAGATTGTTAAACCATTTTTGAGCTACCCCTTTCAGCGTAGCTGGAAAGTTCTTGCACCATGTAGCATCATCAACTCCCTGAACATACATCTGATGTTTGTATGCTGATAAGTGATCATTCGGATCTGTAGTGCCGTCGAAAGGCTCTATCGTCGGAAGCTTAACCTTTGGGAATGGGGGAGACTCCATGATTTTGGCCGAAAAGGGAGTCGGCCAGTTAATCTTGAGGGCCCCAGTATGTCCCTCAGTGGGTATGTGATCCCGGCGGTATTCCTTCAGCACTGGGTTTGAAGAAGTGTTAGCTAAGGCTTGACGCCTATACACCATAGGCTGTAGAACCGTTTTTTCTTGCCTTGGCTGAACGGCCGAAGGTCTTTGACTTCTTCCTTCTGTTTTGGACGGAACCCTTAACGGGGGATCCTTCATGTAGGGAGTAGACCCGGAGGCCGAACGCTGAAGAGCAACTGCTCTCTTGGCTTCCAAGTACTCCCTAGCATCCGTCTCCATCTTGTGATCACTAGGAGGTATGTTATCTCCTGGACGGACCACCAACTTCCAGTCCATCTTCCTCCTTGGTTCACTGACAGCTGGCTGCTTTCCTTTAGACAGTTGCTTTGTCATTTCCTGATGAGGAGGTCGGCTTGTCCCCGGACGACCTTCTTGGGACTGCCCCCTAGGCGGCACCACAGCAGCCTGGCCTGGATTAACCTGAAGAAACAGCAAATTGGTTTTGATTTGCTCCTCTGTGACAGCAGCCATCCTAGCCTGGAAATCATTTAAGACAGTTTCCAGATGACCAACTGTCACTGGACGATCAAGATTCTCTTGGATGACAGGGCCCCTACTCTCCTCAGAGAGACGAATGGCAGCAGAGGGCCTGTCTCGTCCTCTGGGTGGCCTCTCATCGCCCACCGTATCTTCCACTTGTATCTCAAAGCTCCTATTCCTGGCAACATTGGATGAGTGGCAATCACTCATTGTTACGTCTCCCCACAGACGGCTCCCAATTTTACATAGCGTTCAACTCGTAAATCAATACTACAATCTCCAATAGTAGGTTCCAAACTAGGAGACTTGTGCAACAACGCCTGGACGAATCCCGGACCTGAGCTCTGCCTTGAAACCTGCAAAAAGGGACCCACCCGGGAGGTTTGGGTGGTATTTTCCCCTCTGAAGCTTAATTCAGGTATCAGTGATATGAAGGAACTTTTAGAGAGAGAAAGTAGAGAGATAGAGAGAGTTTATGGCAGAATAACAGTCCTATGCCCTGAAAAACGTACCACTCCCCTGATTTCAAGGACTATTTATAGTATCTGAAAATACTGATGCACCTTGATGTCACCCTAATTTAGGAGCATCTGATTGGCTAAGCAATAATGTTGTGACACGTGGCAATTGCTGATTGGAGAGTACACCTCACCCTTTTACACAAAAATATGTTTTACCTTTACTGGGCCGAAGTACAATTTTGGGCCACAAGAAGGGTTTTAGTACACCTTTTTCTAAGAAAGGTGTACTTTAGTCCATACAAGCTTATGACCCATGTACTTTACCAGAATAGGAGAGTACCACTTGTAGGACTGTGATGGAGCCACGTGTCATATTTATAACCGTTGATTTTTAGGCTACAACACTTATATTCTTATAAACGATAAGGTTATAACTCCGCTCATGCGAATAGTCTCCTAACCTTCTTTTTTTTTTCTTACCTTTAATACATATATATATATATATATATGTATATATATATATGTATGTATATATATATATATATATATATTAATATAATATATATATATTATATATATATATATTATATATTATTATATATAATAATATATTAATATATGTGTATGTATATACACCCTTATGGTGAGAACCATGAGAACCACTGATTTTTCCTCATTTTACGAAGATTTTGATCATATCATAATATTTTTGCTCATTTTTTGTTTCACTTATTTTATGATTTTGCTCATTTAACAACTTTATGCTCATTTATCAACGTTTTTGCTCATTTTACGTTTTGCTCATTTTACTTTTTTTCTCATTGAAATTTTTTATGCTCATTTTATGTTTTTCTTCTTTTACATTTTTGTTCATTTTACTTTTATGATAACTTAATGTTTTCTACTAATTTTATGTTTATGCTCATTTGTTACTTTTTTTTTTTTTTTGCTCATTTTAGGAAGTTTTTGCTCATTTTAAATGGTTCTCACGATTTTCACCATAAGAGAGTTTTCATTAGAACCCAACCCTATATATATATATATATATATATATATATATATGTATATACTTCAAACTCTAAACAGAATACATAAAGGGCTGCGAACTGAAGTTCGTTTCATGCTGTTCGTGATGTTTGGCAAAGCGCTGAATGCACAAACGATGAGTCCTAACATACTTCTTTGACTTGCATTAGGAGTCTTAGGTTGTCTAAATTAGTGGGATACTGACTACTGAATTTGATTAACTTTGAGGTGGGTTTGTAAGTTGTACATCACTGTGTTTCTATACCATGAAGCAGTTATTTAAATGTCCAATCTTCCCTTTATTACGCATCAATTGCTAGAACAACTTAATTCATAGGTTGGCTTTGATAAATTTTGTCCATAACCCAAAATCAACCCAAAAGCAAACCTTAACCCGATCCATTAACCCAAATGATCAGGTCTACTAATTATGGGTGAGCAAGTGTCATCTGAACATAGTTAAGAGCGTGTAACAAATCCCTTTACTTATATGTTATGAGTGTAGGGGAGGGTTCATTTAGCCCTCCGATCTGAAATTCTTGCAGTGCTCTGTTGGCTTCAGATGGTGAATGACAAATGAATTACTAAGCTCAGTCAGAATCTTACTAACCATAGTACTCGAAGCTCGAATGAGAATTATGAAGTTGGACAGACCTAGAGGAAAGCAAACTGAACTTTGCTAAATAGACTTTACTACTGAGCTTCATAATTTTCTGTACAGCACCTTCAAGAGACTTGCATAAAGGTAGATAGCAACTGAACTCTGTTAATACACTCAGAATTTCTGTACACTGCCATATGAACTATATAAGATGATCAACTCTGACATTCAAAACTTTACCACAGATTGAAACATATGATGCTGACATCGAAAACTTCACCACGGATCAAAATATGCGATGCTGGCAGATAAAGCTGCTTGCAGCGCATGTCAGTTTCAGATTTCATCTTCGGCCAAAGCTGAATTGCTGTCTACTGTCTCAGTGGGCACAGGATCTGTTTTGGGAGGTTTAGAATCATTCAGTTGGCCGTTATAAGGTTTTGACATTGTCCTGAAAGCCCTTTCAAAATCTTTTGCATTTACCGGATCAATACCTAACTTGTTGAATTTTTGCTCCTGCAAGAGAGAAATGTCGCACATCATTGACTGAATTATGAACAAACAGAAAACACATGTTTTGGGCCTTCTGATAACCCATAGAAAAATTAATCACTATAACTGACAATCTCTTATTTCAGTGGGGCATATTTTCTCAGTAACTATGACTCTTACCTGAATAAAGGCTGATCAGTACCCTTACTCCCCTCTAAATAGGATATGATTTGTCCTGAACCAAAGTACGATATTCCAGAGGACCAACAAAAAAATGTTCACGATAAAAAATTATACAGGCAAATTATTTATAATAAAGTGAGCATCAACTAACTTGTTTTCAATTGTCTACTGACATAAGTTCCAATCAGTTCAAGTGCAACAGCAGATTTTGAAAGACCTAAGTCAAATAGACTAGAATGGGAGACAACTAAGTGAAGATGGAAGTAACCAGAAGTTTCCCTCTCTACCATGAGCCCTCCACAGAATGGCAAGTCGTTTCTTATATAAAAAAAGCTACGAGCAAGTCAATAGATTCAAAACGAAATAGCCCAGTAAACACAAAGTGTACTTTGTAGCCTTATACAATAGACACTAACTTCGAAAAAATGACTGATCACTTTCAGATGCCAATCTTGAGATCAATAGTTGATGTGGATCAACTTAAGCTCCATTGTTTTCATTTTATTTGATCAGGGTCCTGTCAGGCTCAGAAGTCTCAAGCTCTAAAAATTTATTTTTTTTTAGACAGGAACGTCCCAGGATCTAAATTGCTAGGCATATCCTAGAATATAATATCTGTCGATTTTTCTCAAAATAAACATCTTAAAAGCAAAGATTCCTTGAACTGTGCAGATTTAGGCAGTGTATCAATCCGCCAGAGCTTTTGACAAGGTAATTTCACATATAAATCTTTACAACCAGCTATGCTAATCGGATTTTCATCCACATCTTAAAAGCAAAGATTCCTTGAACTGTGCAGATTTAGGCAGTGTATCAATCCGCCAGAGCTTTTGACAAGGTAATTTCACATATAAATCTTTACAACCAGCTATGCTAATCGGATTTTCATCCACATCAAAACACATGTATCCAACTGATGGGTAAAACCTTATACGTCAAGGTAAAAGACACCTGCTTAGGCACACCAACTTGCAGAATCCAGTAAAAATAGCCAAATCTAACACATGGATACATATGGCATAATTGTTAGATGAGTAACAATTATAATAGACAAAGTACTTTATATGGAACAAAAAGATAACTTGTATCTACAGCTGGAAATGCTAATTTTCTACTTCGAAGGAAAAGTGTGACCAGATAACTTACACCCTGCAAGGACTCCAACTTCTTTTGCAATGCCTCGTGCTCAGCCTGAATGCGGAACGGAACACCATGCTTTTGGTAAACATTATTTTGAGCAAGATCTTCATCTATATCACTAACAGTAGTTGCAAAAGGATGATTTGCTGGAATCCATCTGACTGTATCAGGGTCAACATCAGGTGGCAATGTATCCCCTTCCTTGAGAAAAACCTTAGGTCGCTTCCACTGATATGCTCTAGATCTCCTCTTCTGATGAATTGCTCGCTGTTCTTCTGTTAAAGTTACAGGTTCCAGCCGATAAACCTTTCCACACATCTCTACTGTAGAATTACTGTTGCTTATTTTGACCAGAGGATTATTAAATGGGTCTTCATATTTGAGAGGCTTGGAGCTGTTACAGTACAATAGCAGGAAACACCCAAGTCAATCTCATTCATCCCTCATCCAAAGAATATTAAAAATAACCTTCTCTTTTGAAATAGTAGGTCAAACGACTTATGTTTCCAAATTTTGACCATGATATTCTATTGACGTACTGTGAAATGATATTCTTGTGAAATAATTTCCATAGGTTGAATGATTTCATCTAACACGGGTTTTTCTATGAAATGAAGGGATAAAAAAACATAGACCAGTACAGTGTACTCGATCTATATATGTAGATGCAACTTCTAGATATATAGTCATAAAATCCTCACTCAAGAAAGAGCTTTACAAAGACATGGCAAAAAACATGAAGACACAATCACTGCTAGGTTATGGAGAGGTAAGACAGCATGTTTGGAACTGGATAGCAGAGAATAGAGTCGTACATGCCTCTTCTATCAGATCTGAGCTGGCCACGTCTAACAAGATCAGCCACAGAGCCAGGACGTGTATCCCTCAGCCTTCTAGCCACATAAATTCTCACAGCAATAGCCAAGCATGTAATTGCAATACCAAATCCAAGTGCTAAATTAGCTCCCGGATGTCTTCTAATCTGAATAAGTACCAAACCATCGTAACGATCAGGCCAACAGCTGAAGGATCAAATTTTGATGCAACCACGCAAAAGATTGTGCCACATAATAATGAAAAGTGAATCTTTATAATGATAATTCTAGTTAACAAGAGGAATATGCGATCACGGGATATATATGGTTCTCGTCAACCATCATCGTGATTCCACCCCACCCCCAAAAAGTAACTCGCTTATGAGGGGCTCAAAAGTTCAATAATAAGTTCTCCTATGATAGTATTAAACAGTTGATATTGGAACACTATAAGAGGCAAGCATCAAATAATTTAATATGGAGATAATACATAATAACACAATCTTCACATCACAATCTAAGGTGATCACCATTAAAATCAAGACCACAAGGGCAATCTACTTCTAAAATTTGATACATCAATATCGGCCCATTCGCTGGAATGCTAATAACTGATGGTCGGAGTTGGAGACAATTTGGAATTAAGCTCATGCAGGAATAAAGTAATTTAAATTAAATAAGGCGTGACCCATCCAAAAATAAACTCCTAAAAAACTAACACAGGCATTTGGAAAAGCACTCCTAAGTCCGACCCTTTCTCTTTCAAACCAACTTATATTAATGCTCCCACTCACCTCACTCCATGACCCGTAGTCCATACATTTAATTCCTAAAATCCAAACATAGTTATGCCTCAATACCTTTTCTATAAGGGACTCTTTCTCGTACAATGAATGCACTAACATAAGCAAAAGAACAAAGCCCACACACATCGTTTCCTTCATTTGCTCTGTTACCCCTTTAAGAACAAAGATCACATTTTTCCGCCTTTCTCCTTACAAGAGTAAGCCATCTATAAAATTCTGTGAGCAATTTCTAGATTGCGAATTGCTACTACTAACTCAATCCATGCATCTCCAATGCTCCTTTTGGATAGCTATTGACCCTTAGCCTTGCTTTTGTACTTGCACCAGTTACAAACACGCAAATATTAATTGCACTTGTATTTATATTTGGCTTTAACACCAATACCTGCAGAACTTGTTTTTCCTTATTTTTCGGCACTATATCATTGTTTCTTTATTTATTGATTCTATGATTATATCTATATTCATTGGGTATCCCCTTAATCTAGTTGTCAGTGTCCCAAATGGATTTGTGTTAATACTTCTTTTACATTTTTATTTAGTAGGAAGGATTCTACAAAAGGACAAAATAAGTGCTTGTTTGTTTACATGGGAAGTAAAGTTATATTTCATGAAAAGCTACTTTCCTTGTGAAATTCCTAGGAATTTTCTTGACTTGTGTGGTTGACATCAAGGGAGTTAGATATCCCCATGAATTTTGATTGACCAATGGGGAGCTTGATAATTCATTTCCCATGTTTTCTGGAAAGTTACATTTCCCATAAATTTCCACTTCCTCATTAACTTATTTGTACCAATCAAATGACCACACATCCTATCAATTCTAATGAATTTCCATTTTCCCCACCCTTGGTTGTCAACCAAACCATCACTAATAGTAGGGGTAGAGGGAAAAAGAAATCAAACAGTGTATATCACGCAATGGTTTTACCCAACTCCAACCAAAATTATGGCCAAACGTCCCCATGTCTATTAAAAGTTACCCAAATGTCCATGGCGTTTCTTTTACCAAGATGTAATTGGCTCCATCCACATACTAAGTGCAAGGTTATTACCTTTAATTAATGGACATCCAAAATCCTTTACTTTTTTCCGTACGATTCTTATAGTTCTAACACTCAATCAATACATACCTCATAACATGCAATGTGTCTAGTACTGTATTATGTAAGATACACTCCCTCATATATACTAACACAAAATCCTAATTTTGGTTCACGAAAAACCTACATCCCATATTATGATTCAATCTAGTAATCCAAATCACTTCTATCTAATTTCTGGTATCACGCATAACAATTCCTACATCTAGGTATAAGTAGACAGCGAGAAGTCCAGAGTCCAATCTAGTCCAATCCAAACTTATTGGATTGGACTAGACCGAAAAAATTATGGACTGAACTTGGACACGAATTTTGGAGTCCACATATTTGGATTGGATTTGGACACACCCTTTCAGAGTCCAAAAGTCCAATCCAGTCCAAAAATATCTTAGCATATAATATGTATGTTTGTATGTGTAGATATATTATTTTTGATGTTTTGAAATTTTCAACATTGTCGCTTTAAATTTCGTTAGCACGCTTGATATTTCAATTGCCCTCTGACGTGAAAAGTATAAAGTTACCTTATCCTTTGTCTTTTTGTTAAAGAAGATCACAAATGATAAATATCTAACCTTAGTCCCTAGTCCCTAGTCCCTAGTAGCCGACTTCGTCGTCTTCCTCACTAGTCCTTCACTTCCTCTCACTCTCTCAATCTCTCTCTATCTTGCATTCTCTCTCAACGCCTCCTAGACTAATTCATAGCTCATTTCACTATATAAATTTCCTCTGCTCTGTTACCTCTCAACTTCGATCGAGGTTATTGCTATCTTGTTGATTGTTACGAATTTAAGATTCTAAGAAGGCTTTATAATTATTAATTTAGGTGGGGTCTTTTATTTTTAAATTTGCATTTTATCATAGACTTTAAAGATGGATCTAACTTACTCTATGAAAGGGATGTAATGAGTTTAATTTTTCAAATTTCAATCATGAGAAAACATTATAAACCTAAATTAGAAAAAAATTATATATAATATTCGGATGGGATTTCATTCAGACTCAAGAAAAAGGTTTTGGAATGGATTGAAGTGGACTGAAAGAAAGTTTTGATAGAATTTTGACTCAATTTCTCGAGTCCAAAAAACATTGGGCTTAATTTGGATTTGGCAAAGTTCAATCTAGTCGAACCAATTTACACCCTACATCAATTTCCTTGTAAAACCTCAAGTCTTTCTCAAAAATGATAACTGATATCATTGCTTCCATTAAAATGACACAGCCCCATATTTGAACATTGCTGACAAGTCCGAGTAGCTCTATTGAAATAAAATGCAATACAAGAACAATAAACCTCGGCACAAATATAAACTTTTCAAGGAAGACCGTTGTTCAAAATTCGTCGAAACAATCTCATCAACAATACTGAAAACTGATATGCAAAATGGACAGAAATTAACTGAATAAAAAAAGAGAATTGCAACAGAAACTGACCGCGAGAATAACAGGAGGAAGAGAAGCAACGATTTCTTGAAATTTCTGGAAAGATTTCTCCAAATTCAACGCATTTTGTTCACTGCGACCAGTTGAAACGCTAGAATCGGTACTACAAGCAGTCAACACCAGTTTTCCACGATAATTTCTTGGACGATTAAACTTCAAATTACTAAAATCGGTTCCGAATTCGGTTCTGAGCTCAATTCTGACGCCATTTGTGGAAATTAGATGCTGATTGAAGCCATATAACAACGAAAAACGTTCGATTTTAGCACAAAGTTGTCATATCTTACCATGTCAAAAATAATCAGAGACAAGGAGAGAGATGTTACCTGAAAAGATAGAGAGCGGAATCGGAGGGAGCATAGAGATGCCATTTTTTTGGCACTTGGTAGAAGCCAAAATAATCACGTTCATGAATATGAAAGAAAATTGGAGGAGATTCTTAGGGTTTAGTGCTGGGGTATCAACCAGAGAATATCAAGTAATTATTTTCAAGAGAATTGTATGAATCATTCTTTCTAGATTTGTTATTGCAGTGATTTTTATTTTTTTTTATAGAACTTATGAACTGAACAACCCCTACAATTTTGTTCAGTTTTAAGTTTCTCACAGAACTTTTATCAAATTCAAGCAGTGCAAATATGTTCTAGAGAACAATTTAATCAGTTCTAGAATACACACCTGTTAAAACTGAACAAAATTGTAGGGGTTGTTCAGGTCATAAGTAAAAAAACTTGTTATAAGCTAATTCATGTAAAAGCTTTAGTTGTTACTGGAATAAATGAAGGTTGACTTGTTAAAAGCGGTCAACGCAAAGGTTGACTTATTCTTGACAATTTTTCCTTAATTTTATTATTTTTTTTACAAAAGAGGGTTTTTTTTTCTATTTCTTTTTTTAAAAACTAGTTGGATCACTAAGTGCGCCAACCTAAATTTTTTAGTTTTACCTCTTTCTTTTTCCATCGTGTTTGTATTGCTTGTAAAAGTTGAGAAATCGAATTATTGATTTCAAATTTTCAACATTTTAGAATTTACCGATTCTATGGTAGATAATAATAATATGGTAGTGGTTTGAAATTATATGTAATGTCTTTAGAAAAGTTCCATATCAGTGTTCATGACAATGGTTTTTCACTACCAAATCTCTTTCTCATCAGAAATTCCATTATCTTACGTCACCATTCCAGTGTAATAAACGTGATATTGAGTAATAATATACTTATTTTAGTGGAAAGCACGTATTTATGATGAAATTGCTTTAGAGTTTCCTTAAGAAAATTGTATATAACCTCTTTACCATATTTTCATTTATTACCATCTATCAAAAGTTTCATTAATAGACTTGTAAATAAACTTTTCCGAATTCGATCAAATCGAGCATTCCAATATCCTCTACGCCTAGGATGTTGTCTTGGCCAAGGACAAAATGCCAAAAAGAAATACAAAGTAAGAAATAGTCCTTAAAGATCTAGGCCCGGTCCTGAGGGATGTTTGAAGGGACAAAGGCCAAGGGCCCAAGGCTAAAAGGGGCCCAATCCTAAAAATTTTAAAATAAAACTAGGTAAAAAAAAACTAAGTAATGACCTAAATAATACGTGTAACGTTTCATCAGCATTCACCAAACTAAAACAAACTTTTCGACTTCTCTTCCGTTTTACTTGTTCACTCCTTCTCTCTCTCTCTCTCTCTCTCTCTCTCTCTCTCTCTCTCTCTCTCTCTCTCTCTCTCTCTCTCTTCAAGATCCATTAAATTCTTCTTTTAATTTCCAAAATTTTTTCTAATCTCCATTCGACTCATTCAAAATTTTCATTTTCCTCAAAAAAATTAGCTGTTAAATTTCCTTTAAATATGGCAACGGAAATTTTTTTCTACAATTTAAATAGGGAAGAATTGGATTTCTATAACGCAATACTCATATGATTTAGTCTTAATCAAGTGAAATTATTAAGATATTATGAAATTAAGAATATGAATAAGGTTTTGGGGAACTTTCGATTCTAATTTGACTGAGTTTAAATTCTGATTTTTGATGCGATACTGACCCCTCGTCGGTGGTTGCTGCGTTGCCGGCTTGCCGCCTGTCGGAGCTCGGATCCCATCGCAGTCGTCTGTTGTTTCTGCCGCAGTGCCTTGCGGCCTACTGTCCTGGCACCTACTTGCTGTCCTGCAACTGCTCTGTTCGTGCTGCCCCGCTGCCGGCCTGCCGTGCCGCCTTCCGGTGTTTTCAAGGTGTTGTTGTTCATTTCTCTTGTTTGTAATATGGTTTTAGTATTCTCAATTCTGTCAAACTCATTGTTAATTTCTGTGTTTTATTTATTTTATTTGCAAATTACAATGTTGCCTAAAGAACGTTTTATCTGGAAGTGAAAAAAGGAAAAAAAAAGAAAAATTGATAAAGAGTTAATAAAATCACAGCAAGGTGCTATTGACAGATTTGTTCTTAGAAATGTAGTTCATGAAATTTTAAATTAACCAAATGATAGTTTACATGATGAAGTAAATAACAATAATGAAAATGTTCCTAATGAGCCTATAGATGTTCTAAATGAGCATAATTTGCCAAATGTTGATATTGACATTGATGAAGAACAACCAATTCCTACTAATAATCATATTGATGAAGAACAAGAAATTCTTTATGTTGATATTTATGATCCTAGGAATTGGAATAACCTTGATAATAAAGACATTACAGTTGAAAAGGGGCCTATAAGAGAATTAAATCTTTAATTTCCTCTTGATGATAGTAATAGGCATTTTTCATATGTTTATTTTTCTTGAAAGTTGAACAATAGTGAGATTAGTGATAGAAAATGGTTGGTTTATTCTAAACATGTTGACAAAGTATTTTGTTTTTGTTGCAAGTTGTTCAAGTCTATTACTAACAAATGTTTGTTAGCAAATGAGGGTTTATGTGATTGGAAGCGTATTAGTGAGAGACTCAAACAACATGAAAATAGTATCGAGCATATGAATAATATGTTTACTTGGAATGAAATGAGAGTAAAGCTAGATAAGAATGAAACAATTGATAAAAACTTACAAGAAGCGATTATCAAAGAGAAAGATCGATGGAGGCAAGTTTTACATAGAATATTTTCGGTTGTGTCTTGCTACTCATAAGTTGGCTTTTAGAGGAACCAATGAAAAACTATATCAAGATAGTAATGGTAATTTCTTAGGATTGATTGAAATGATTGCGGAATTTGATGTGATGATGCAAGATCATATTAGACGCATTCAAAATCGTGAAATTCATTATCATTATCTTGGGCATAAGATTCAAAATGAATTGATCCTCCTTTTAGCCAATAGTGTGAAGAGTTCTATAATCAAGACTATCAAAGAGGCAAAATATTTTTCCATAATTCTTGATTGTACTCCGGATATTGCTCATCAAGAACAAATGACTTTGATAATACGATGTGTGAATATGACAACAAAAAAGATAAAAATTGAGGATACTTTTTAGAGTTCTTAGAGGTAAATGATACATCGGGATTGGGACTTTTTATTGAATTACAAAATGTTTTAAAGTCTCTTGATCTTAATGTTGATAATATAAGGGGTCAAGGTTATGATAATGGTTCCAATATGAAAGGGAAGCACCAAGGTGTACAAAAACGTTTACTTGAAATAAACCCGAGAGCATTATATATGCCTTGTGCTTGTCATAGTTTGAATCTTGCTCTTAGCAACATGACACATTCTTGCAGTAGAGCTATTTCATTTTTTGGAATTGTTCAACGCATATATAATCTGTTTTCTAGTTCTACAAAAAGATTGAAATTTTTGTTGGATAATGTTTTCGATCTTACTTTGAAATGTTCATCTAACACTTGTTGGGGGAGTCGAATAAAAAGTGTTAAAGCTATTAGATATCAAGCTCCCCAATTAAGATTGGCTTTGTCAATTTTATATGATTCTTGTGGTAATGATGCAAAGTCAAAGAGTGAAGCGGAGTCTCTATATAACGCACTTGGAAGTTTTGAGTTTTTGCTTGGTATGGTTATTTGGTATGAGATTCTATTTGTTATAAATAATATGAGCAAAAAATTACAATCTAAGTCCATGTGTATCGACACCACCATAGAACAAGTTGAAGGTATGGTGTCCTATTTCGAAAAGTTTAGAGAGGAAGGCTTCACTTCTAGTATGAATATTGCTAGAAGTATTGCACTTGATATAGATGTAGAGCCTACGCTTCCTACAAAACATCGTATTATTAAAAAAAAAAATTGATGAAAATGACCAAGAGGATGAACAATACCAGTCTCCTAAAGAATTATTTAGACTTGGGTATTTTTTGATTGTTGTTGATATGGCAACTACTTCTTTAAAAAGCAGATTTGAGCAACTAAAAACTTTTGAAAGTATTTTTGGATTTTTGTTTGATTCAAACAAGTTAAGGTCATTGGAGGAAAAAGAATTGAGAGAATGTTGTGTTATTTTTCGCTCTACTTTTTCTCATGATGATTCATTTGATGTGGATTTGAATGATTTTTACTCAAAATTGATAGTGTTACAATCTACTTTGCCAAATAAATTAATGTCAGCCACTGAAATTCTTGATTTTGTTAAATCTGCAATTGCTATCCAAATACTTCAATCGCTTATAGAATTTTTTTTAACAGTTCCAATGACCGTGGCATCGGCTCAAAGAAGTTTTTCAAAGTTGAAGTTGATCAAAACCTATTTGAGGTCGTCTATGTCACAAGAGCGGCTGAATGGTCTTGTGGTCTTATTAATAGAAAAAGAACTTTTGGAAAACATCGATGTTGATATTATCATTAATGATTTTGCATCTCGGAATGCTCGTAGAACCAGTTTTTATGATATTTTATTATCATGTATTAGATGATGGCATATGAGTTGCTTGAACAATTTTTTTTTTTTTATAAATTAATTTGCAAATTTGCATTCGCTTGAACAACAGATTTATTTCATAGAATTACTATCAAATGTTTTATTTTGTTTTATTATAAATTATATTTTCTAAAGGGGCCCCAATCTATCATTTTGCCTAGGGCCCCAAAAAGATCAGGACCGGACCGGGCCTGGCCGAGGCAAAGCACCCTGATTCCTAGAAGCATGAAGAGGCAGCTCAGCCAAAGAAGAACAATCATACAAACGCTGGGACTTGGGAAACAACCTCCATAACCACTTCGTCCAGGCGAGGAAAGAGGAAATAATTTGAATCTTCAACTGATCCCATTAAATTTAGCAACAGTCAATACTCCATTCTTATGGAGATGAAGGATCAATATGAGCTAAGGGGTCCAGCTGAAATGAAGACTCCTTAAAGAAATAGAGACAAGAGCAAGTACTGCAATTTTCACAAGGATTGTGGTCATGAACCAACGAATGTAAACATCTTAAGAGGGTTTGAAGGATTTAGCCCGGAAAGGGAAATATATATTCATACTTGCCCCAAGGGGGAAGGAAGTTTCAGAAGAAGGATGATCTTCAGAGCAAGAAGAAAGAAAGTGCAAGCACTGTCGAAGATGTCGTACTTGTCATCTTAGGAGGATTCGCAGCTGGAGGACCAACCAATAGAAGACACAAGACCTACCTCAAGGAGCTCGACCAAGTCTTAAGACAAAGGCATAACCCTTCCCTAAGGTGGTGGTTAGTGAGCGAGATTGGGGGAGGATGAAAATCCCTCATGATGATCCCTTGGTTGTAGAGATGAAGATAGCAAACTTGAGAGTAATAAGAATTCTGATTGACATTGGAAGTTCCACTGACATCATTAGTGCAGATTGCTTGTCCAAACTGAAGTTTGATGAGAAGAATTTGGTTCCCATCCACCATCCAATCATTGGATTTGGGGAAAGAGTTATTCACCCTATTGGGACAATTACTTTGCCCATTCGAGTTAGAGAGAAGGAGGCCTCCCGGACGTTGTTCATCAAGTTACTGGTCGTTCGAGATTTGACGACTTACAATGTCATTCTTGGACGGCCAACTCTAAATCATGTTAAGGTAGTGATAGTCACTCACCTAATATTCATGAAGTTTGAATGTGATAGTGGCCAAATTGGTTCCTTGTATGGGGACCAACAGGCGGCCTGAAAATGTTACCTGAGTACTTTGAAACCATCATCTCGGAAAGCAGAAAAGCAAGATCAAATGAAGCTTGCTGACGAAGGGAAAACAATTGAGATTGTGAAAGACCAAGTGGCCTCTCTAAGGATGACCATTGAAAGTCCTCAGACGCAGGTTGCTCCCTCAAGGAAAACGTCCGAAAACCTTCCCAGCAAGAAAAGAAAGTATGTGGCTGTAAAAGAAGAACTACCATCGTCTGAAGAAGTGATTGCCATCATGGGCGTGACACTTGAACATTCAAAGCCTGTGGAGGTCCCAGTGGACCTTCGTCTAGATGATGCTCATCTAGAAAGGACCTTGAAGATTGAATCTTCTCTCACTCATGAGTTGAAGGGCATTTTGATAAATTTTCTCAAAGAATTTCAAGATGTGTTTGCATGTAGTGTTGAGATGCCAGAAATTGATCCAGATATGGCCGTCCACAGACTAAATGTTGACCCCTGTTGGAATCCCACTTCATAAGAGAAAATTACTATCCCGAGTGGATAGCTAATGTTGTAATGGTACGAAAGCCCAATAACACCTGGACAATGTGTGTGGACCATAGTGAGCTCAACAAGGTCTGTCCTAAGGACAATTTTACTTTGCCTAAGTTCGATCAGTTGGTGGATTCCATGGTTGGCCATGCTTTGTTGAGCTTCATGGATGCTTATTTTGGATTTCATCAAATTCCCATGTGGCGAGAGGATTAGGATAAGACATCCTTTATTACGAGAAAGGGCTATATGGTTAGTTGAGGATACCTCTTGGCCTCAGGAATGCACCAGCCACCTTCCAAAGACTGATCAACACGGTCTTCTAGCAACATTTGGGAAGAAACATGAAAGCATATATAGATGATGTGATCGTAAAGAGTCAGCAAGAAGAAGACCATGTTGGTGATATGATAGAAACCTTTGAAACTCTCAGATTATATAAGTTGAAATTCAGCCCTAAAAATGTGTTTTTGGCATCTTGCCTGGGAAGTTCTTAGGATTCTTAATAGATTAGAGGGGAATAGAAGCCAATTCTGAAATGATCCAAGCTATTCTAGACATGAAGTCCCCATACAAGATCAATGAAGTCCAGCGTCTAATGGGCCGTCTAGCTGCCCTTGGACGTTTCTTGTCCAAGTCGAGAGACAAGTTTCATTATTTTTTCGCTAAAATTAAGAAGAAAGCTAAGTTTGAATGGACAGCCGAAGCTCAGAAAGCACTCCAGCAAGTTAAGGACCATCTTCGTCAGTTGCCCAAGTTGGTCAGTCCAACCGAGGGAGAAAAATTGTTTGTATACTTAGTTGTGTCTCCTCAGGCTGTGAGTGTTGTTTTACTGGCCGACAGAGAGTCAGTGCAAATTCCGATTTACTTTGTAAGTCATGTACTTAAGGATGCGGAATGTAGATACACACTAGTTGAAGAGTTTGGGTTGGCATTTTTCATGACCAACTGAAAGTTGAGACCTTATTTCTTAGCCCATAGTATACTAGCCTATACAGACCAACCTCTGAAGCAAGTCTTACAAAAGATGGAAGCTGGAGGACGGCTGTTGAAGTGAGCTGTTGAGCTAAACATGTTTGACATAACTTTTGAGTCAAGGAAAGCCATAAAGGGACAAGCCTTGGCCGATTTTATAGTTGACCTTACTCAAGCAACAATGGAGCCCATATCTGATCCGGCCGAGGGTAGAAAGCACTAGACACTCATGGTGGATGGATCGCCCACCATAAATGGGTGTGGGCCAAGAATCATTTGTCAATCTCCAGAGGGAGATAAAATTAAATATACACTAAGGTTCCAGTTCTATACGTCCAAAAAAGAAGTTGAGTATGAGGCTCTTTTGGCCGGCATCAAGATGTGTAAGGCGGCTGGGGGTTATAGAGATTAAGGCCAGATCAGACTTTCTCTTAAACGAGGGTTATGAATGCAAAGAGGCATCAATGAGCAAATACATGCGTTTAATCAAGGATGAGATTAAGCCATTAAAACGATTTGTTCTCGACCAACACTAGAGGAAAAAGGCTAAGTGCTGCGATCAAAAGTGGCAAAAGGGTTGCGTTTTTTGATGGCAATCGTTGGCCTAACAACCCCGACGAAGGAGTCGAGCGACAATCGAAGGACTTTTCGTGTTTGGATGAGTTTTGGTCGACGAATCAGGGGAGTTCATGTTTGGAGACGAAGAGCCGACGAATCAGAGGAGTTTTGGCAGCTAATCAGGAGTGTTTGGAAAATCAGAGGAGTTAGGATGAGAGAGGAAGAGGAACAAGACGGCTTACCCTGTTTTGAAAAAGAAAAGGATGAAACGACTGTTATGAACCCTAAGTGGGTCGCGTGTACATTTATATAAACAAGACGCATGTTGCTGCGGGTGTTCAAAGGAACCACAATAATATTATTTTAATATATTGCTGCGGTTGGTCAAAAAGTCAACTTTTTTCAAAAATTTTCCGTTGAAACCATATTGCTGTGGTTTTTGGCCGAAACCGCAGCAATATCTTTATTTTATATTTTATCTTTTATTTTAACGTGATATATTACTGCGCATGGGTAAAACCGCAGCAATATCACCGTAATAATAAGAAATTATTCTACTAGTGCGGCAAGGGCAATATACCTCAGTTGCAAGTTGACATATGTAGCCTACATATCCAGATTATGGGCCCCTCAAGTCTTTTATGTAAGACTCAGGGTAGCATTTGAAAAGCTCCTGCATGAGCTTTTCTCGTTCAGCCTTTGATATTTTGGTAAAGGCGGCAGGAGACTCATCATCTGAGTCCACTGCCAAAGCAGCTGAAGTTGAAGCAAATCCTTTGTTCTTATCTGAAAAGAGGGGGGGTCAGTTTGCTTGATGGGAAAGACTACTATAAGTTTGGTGGACGGACTCATTGAACGTCCACTAACCCGCAGCGTCTGAACTTTGTTAGACTAGTATGACTCACCCGAAGATAAAGATGCGGATCTAATAGATAGTGGCATCTGTGACACTAGTTGACCGACAATCCTGCTAAAGGTTGATCCTTCTTTGGCCGCTGCGTCTGGCTGATCTACCATTACCATAACCGTGTCTGGCTCTATCTGATCTGTTACGTTGAACTTAATAGTAGGTATAGGAGGGGAAACATACCCTTTATCTCCTAAGGCAGGAACATTGGTGGACGGCCCCTTCACCTCCATCTATTTCTCTCTGGTCCCCTTATTAGCCGGAGTAGTCTTCGGAATGGCGGACAATTCTTTTTTGGCCACAAAGCCCTTGGACTTTGGCCGAAGGCTGGTCATCATGCTATGGGAGGTCTCTTCTTTGACGAAGAAGACTTCCTAGGTAGTTTCTGATTCTTTGAGGTATTCTTCTACGCAAACAAAAACACTATTAGGATGTATGTTCGTCTAATGACAAGGGGAAAATTTAAAAATCTCAAACACTGGTTGCTTGCTCAAGGAAGCCAGCCAAACTTAGCCGCCCTCTTTCTACTAAGGACCCTCATCCAAGATTTGGTATCAAACCAAATCTTGGACGAAGGTCACACGCTGAAGGAAGCCGACCAAAGCTGATTGTTTTCCTTCTGCAATGAACCCTCGTCCATGATTTGGTATCCAATCTTGGACGAAGGTCACACACTGAGTAAAATCGTTCTCCTTTTGTGAAGGACCCTCCTCCAAAATTTGGTATTAGACCTTGGACGAAGATCACTCGTCGAAGGAAATTGGCCAAAGATAGTCACTTTGCTTCTGCGACAGATCCCCGTCCAAAACCCAATATAAATTGGATGGCCTATATCCAACACCGGACATTTTCCTTCCGTGACCAACCTTCGTCCGAGCAAATGAAATCATCTATGGTAAAAAAAAGAGACAAGGAATATTTACCAAGGCGTCATCCCTCTTCTCAGCTCCAGTCTTGAAAAATTCTATCCAAAGATTGTTAGTAAACTTGGACATATTAATGTCGCCAGTCCAAGAATTTCGTAATTGAGCTCTGGCCGTCTGTGTAAAAATAACCAAAGAGTTAGTAAGATATATGTGTGTTGGAAAACATGGTTTACTTGAGAGTCTTTGAAGCTATACCTCTATGCTCGGCCAACCGCAAGCCAGCAGCGACCAAGAAGTTATTATTAAAAAACATAAAGGAATCCAGTTAGATGGTCCTTTAAACGTTATCTGGTTAGGATGGAAATACTCATTTACTCTAAAGTATTCCACCACCTCCTCGTCATACTTGTCCTTAAGCTCTAAGAAAGATGATCATTATCTAGTATCCGTAGCTACACGGCTATGGACACGGTAGTCCTCGGCCATAAGATCATTGGCGGTTCGCAGGAAGATAAAGTCAGCCTTCCAGTCGTGCATATTTGAAGGCTTATCCCGCGTAGTGAGAAAGCCAGTACGGTTACAAATGTTGAACCAGGTGCCATCCAACGTCTTTGGAATAGGGATGGCAATAGGCAGGGTTTGGGTAATGTAAGGCTAGACCCATACCCATACCCTAATTTTTGGATATAGATGCATACCCTACCTATACCCATAGGGTAAATTTTTTTAGAACCCGTACCCATACCCGTAGGGTCTGGGTAGGGTCTAGGGTCTAAAATGGGTCCAACACACACAAAAAAAAATCCACGTACATTATCACATGTATATATAATCGTTAAGCACAATTTTATATATTAATTTTGCAATTACCTTCTACTAGTTCTACACTTCTACTTCATTTCTAAAAAAAACATCACATGCAATTGCGTACTCTATGCGAGAGAAGGATTGTGAGTCTGATAGAAGTGAGATTTGCGGCTAGTAAGTGAGGGAGGGTTAGGGTTTTAATTTATAGAAAGTCTGCTAGAAGTTGGAACGTAGAAGGTTATGTTTATATCTATATTTATTGTAATTTTAAAAAGTAAATAATATATATTTTATTTAGATGGGTCGATGGGTAGGGTTTGGGTTGAAGAGTGGACCCATATTGAAGAGTGGACCCATACCCTACCCTTACCCGATAGGACAAAGACCCATACCCTACCCTTATCCATAGGGTCCAAAAAATTAAGACCCATACCCTAATTTTAGGATAGGGTCTGGGTGAATCTGGGTAGGGTCCTGGACCCATTGCCATCCCTACTTTGGAACCTTAGATACATAGTGTATGTGGGTAAAGGCTGGAAGAGAGAGGGTCAGGTTGCGCAGTTCACAGATGACTATAAAGGTAAGGATGTTGTGCCAGACATTTTGGTACCAATTGGTTGTTGCCAATGCTAAAAAAATCTTAGCACTTGTTCTATGAAAAGATAGAGGGAAAATCTCAACCCCGCGTCCAGTGCTAGCTTATAGACAGCAAAATTATTCTTGCGATGACTTAAGATGGTAGCCTTCTCGTTGATAATAACAAAGGAACATCCTGGCATGTGCATTGTAGAAGATAAGAAACTAGGGTCAAGACCAATTTTTCTAACCACCTACGGTTAGCCAAAATAAACCCTGGGTTAGATAGGGGACCGAGATGTCTTTGAATTTCATACGAGGTAGTTGAGGAGTCATCCGATTCCTCAATAGTGCTGGAATCACCCTCATGATCGCTTTTGACGTTGTCCTCCATTTCCACCTCCTTGCTAGACGGACTGGGCTCAGGACTTGCGTCGAAGTTCCTTTCTCTAACATGGCCAGGGGAAGAAGGCCCGGCCAACGGTGAGCACTTTGAGTTTCTTTTGTCTCCTCTGGAACTCGTCCAGTAGACTCCTCTATTTTAGAGTTATAAGAGGGGAGAATTATTCTTCATCTGAGAGGGTCCGTTTGCTTGACACGCACCAGATTACCCTCCATAGGTAAAGATTAGGTCGTCTGACTTTGTCAGCGAAAACAATAAAATATACATAACCGACTAGAATAGGCCCAACCCTAGAATGTGCCGAAGAAGAAATAATATTGGTTCTAGTGTCAAGACAAACTCTTGGACGACCAAAATCATTCGACGAGAAGAGGAATCCATTTTCTTGATTTTATATAGAAAAAATATAGAATAAAGGAGAGAAAAATAAGAATGAGGGATACCGGACAAGCGACTCGGATGCTCGGTGGAGAAAACGAAAGCTGGACGAACTCACTCTCTCTCAAAGAATTCAAAAAATGGAGTAGAGTCTGTCTCTCTAGAAAAATTCTCTCCAGGTGTGAAAATGATTTCATAAAGGACAAAAGAGCATATATAGGTAGGGAGAGGGGGGGGGGGGGGGCGATGTGAAATACCTTCTAGACTGGTTAAAAGTGACCGGTCATTTCTAAAGTGTTTAACGATGACCGGGAAAAATAATAAAAAGGGGGCGTCTTTACTTTAATTCAAATCGAGGTAGCTTCCTCATGTAAAAGGGCATTTAACCATCTCGGGGCCAACAGTAAAATCCTCTTTAGGGGAAAATATTGTAGCCAAAATAATGAACGACTCTTCTTGAGACACGTGGAGTAATCAGGACCGTCCACGTGTCCCCTCCAAAGGATTAAAAGGAGGTTAAAAACTCAAAGTTTTATTAAGAAAAGGGTAAAAGCCGGCCTTTTGGCTTGATAGAATATTCAGGCCCAAATCCCAGAAATTGGAGTTGGTGTTTATCACCGAAACACTATCTGCCACGTGTCGAAGTCTGGTTGCCTGAATAATTAGATACCCCCATTTCAGGGTGACCTCAAATGGTAGCATTCAAGATCCCAACACTATATACCCTCAAAATCAAAAGAAAAGGTAACTTTTTGAACAGTGTGCCCATACTCTATGGAAATTCTCTCTACTTTTTCTTTACACTCCTGATACCCGACTTAAGCTTCGAAGGGGGAATCACCACCCAAACCTCTCGGGTGGGTCCCTTCTTTTGCAGGTTTGGAAACAGAGGTCAGGTTCGGGTAGCGAGATTCGAACATCGTTGAACAAGTCTCCGTTTGAGAACATTATGAAGTGATAAGTAGGTTTTTTGTTGCATATAAGTAACTCTTAAGTCTCATTTTAATGTAGTTTTTATTGCATCTCAGGTCTAATTGCATAATTTCGAGCATTCTTTTGAACCGTTGTGCTATTTCGAGATACTTTTGACTATGCTTTGTGATTTTCAGGTTCTTGTGGCCTGTTGTGACTAAGGAAAGTTAAGATGGTTCGTAGATGGTCTAATTGGCAGTTCCGGTAAGCGAGCAAATTAGTTTGAGTGTTTTGGGATTGAAAGAATGATGATATTGAAAAATATTCTCTTTGCGAGACCACGCAAGATTTTGCTTGCCCATGCACCAAGGCGCACGCCCAAGCGGATAGCTGCTTGCTCGTGTAGATCTTTGAATGAAAGGAGCAAAACATTCCGTCTCGCGTGCACGCCCAAGCAAGATTCTGCTTGCCCGTGCACCATGGTTTACGCCCGTGCCGTTTTCTGCTTGCCCGTGCGAGCTGTTGGCAAGCAGAATTCCGCTTGTTTCTTTATTCCCTTTTTAGTTTTTTGTAAACATTAATTACGTTTATTAAACATACTTTTGGGCATTTTTTCATTATTAGAAAATAGAGTATTACTTTTTAGAGAGCTCTTTAAGAGAAAACTCCATTATTGAACCTTGATTTCTGCAAGTTAGCTACTTTGGATTGACTCATTCAAGTAAAGACTAAGTTTTACTAGTTTCCTATCTTCCTTTATTGTTATGTCTTTTAATTTATTTCTCAATTGCTTTTTTATTTCAATTATGAGTGAATAGTTCTATAATCTAGGGCTAAGTTGAACCCTTGTAATGATTAATGCATGAATTCCCCCATAATCCCAATTTAATGTGATTAATTGTCCTTGCTTGATTGAATTGTGCTTATTTTCATTATCATACTAGGGATACGTTATCTTGAATTGATTCGTTATGTCTTATTTTCATTGGCAATTGAATCTAGATGGATTTTTTGATTTAATCAAGAGTATGAATATCTCAATAGGAATAAGTAGATAGGATTACTAGGAATTTATTTGTGATGCCATGTTTAATGTCTCTTTCTTGCATGATTCCATGAGAATATGTATGATTGCTTGTTTAGAGTAGCCATAGGTACTCGGGAAAGGTCTTTGGTATTTATAGGATGCATTATTCCTTTTGGATCCTTGATTATGTTTATTGGTATGGGAATTATTCATGTATTATTCGTGCTAGTAGGGATACGTAATTCTAGGTGCTTTTTTTGATTGATTTTACCTCGTGTGTTTTTACTAGCTGTCATAGTTTAGCACTATTATTAGTTCAACATCTCTTTCACCTGTTGTTTGTCACTTGTTTAGTTAATTTGAGTCGAGATTTCTAGAGTTTGATACCGTTTGTCTCTATGGATTCGACCTTGACTTGCCCTGCTACATAGTTAGGAGGTTAGTTAGTAGTTATCTTTGTTAGGTGCGCGACACACATATCAAATTTTGGCGCCGTTGTCGGGGACTAACGATATTAGATTAGTTTATCTTTGATTTATTTAGCTAAACTTATTTGTGTTCGATCTTTGTTACTATGTTTGTTGTTTGATCTCTTTTCTTTCAGTGTTTTTGTTGCCTGCGCACTCGTAGCAAGAGATCACAAGATCTAGTTACTCTTGATCGCGAGATCAAAGCCACATCAAGGAGATTAGGAGGTCAAAGAAGAAAAACAACAACAAGAATCAATAATGGGAGACGAAACACCACCGAAATCTCTACAGGTGTATGCTATGCCAGATGAGACCACCACCATCATTAACAGGCCAACTACAACTGTTGCACGTTCCTAGCTCAAGCCACAGTTTATTCAGTTCATCTCATATGACTCTTATGTGGGAACACCAAAAGAGAGCCAAATTGATCATTTGGCTAACTTCATAGAGAAGTGTAATACTTTGAAACTAACAAATGTTTCCGTTGATTTGATTCGATATTGTGCTTTTCCTTTTTCTCTCAGGGCCGAAGCAAAATAATGGTTGAAAGAAGAAGAAGTGAGAAAGATCGCCACGTGGTCAGAACTGAAAAAGGCCTTTCTCTACAAGTTCTTCCCTCCTATGAGAACTTCAAAGTTCAGAAATGAGATATTCCATTTTCAGCAACATGAATTGGAGTCTCTCTATAAGGCATGGCAGAGATACAAGGCTTTGCAAAGATAATTCGCACACCATGGCATTCTTGACTGGCTATTGATTCGGAAATTTTATAATGGTCTGAAGCATGATGTTCGAAGTTCTATTGATGCCGCATCCGTCGATACTTTCATGGCCAAAACTCCAGAAGCTCTAAAGACATTGTTGGATGATATGGCTGCCAACAATTATTTGAATAATTGGAGTGTATCTCGTGGAGCCCCTAAAATGGGAGGTAAGTATGAGGTTGATGCTATTGCTACTTTATCTAATATTATGCAGGTTTTGGCAGCCAAGGTTGACCAATTGAGTAACACATCAATATCACCTGCTTGATTTGTGAAGTGCAAGGTCACTCATTGAATGAGTGTCAATACAACACCATGTGAGCGATAACTGAGAAAGCTAATGCCCTCCTAAACACAAATACAAGAACATAAAATAACTCATACTCAAACACATATAACCCAGGTTAGAAGAATCATCAAAATTTCTCTAATAAAAATAACCAACCTCAACCTCCACGTACAAACTACTCCCAACCACCTGGTTTCCAACAAAGGCCAACATTCAATTCTTCCTCCTCATCCTCTAGATCCAACCTTGAGACTATCATGAAAAATTTAGCTTCTTATCAAGTAAAGCAATTTTGAAAACCAAGCAAAGAATAATGAATTCTTCAACATCTCTCTGAAACAAATCAATGCTCATAATAAATTATTGGAGAATCAGATGATCCAACTTGCCCAACAAATTAGTCATGTCTCTAAACCTTTAGGCCAACTTCCCGGGCAAACTGAGCCAAATCCTGAGGAGCATATCCATGCCATCTCATTAAGGAGTGGTAAAGAATTACAAGAGCCTACAAGGAAGGTAATTGAGCAAAAGAAAAGTGCATAAGAGGTTATAGTGTTCAGTGAAGAAGATCAAGGCGAGACGATTTTGGAAGATGAAGCTAAGAAGACTGAGAAAAAGGAACCCACGGTCATTCGTATTGAACCATACAAGCCACCTGTTCCATTCTCTCAAAGATTGGTGCATGTAGAACTTGAAAAGAAGTATGAAAAGTTCCTTGATATCTTGAAGAAGCTGCACGTCAACATCCCTTTCTTGGATGCTATTTATGAGATGTTTTCTTATAGTAAATTTTTGAAAGGCATGCTCTTTAACAAAAGAAAAGTTGAAGAGTCACTGTTTCACTAACCGTTGAGTGTAGTGCTATTTTGCAGAATAAGCTCCCAGAAAAGCTAGGGGATCCAGTCAGCTATTCTAATACTGTCAAACTTGGTGATATTGCTATCAAGAATGCTTTGTGTGATCTTGGGTTAGTGTTAGTCTCATGCCTTTATCACTTGTAAGAAACTCAACATGGGTGAATTAAAACCCACACGCATCTCTCTCTAACTAGCTAAGAAGACAGTAAAGTTTTCACTTGGTATCCTTGAAAATGTTCCTCTTAGAGTGGGTAAATTCTTTATTCCATGCAACTTTATTGTTATTATATGAAGATGAAAGAAGATGAACAAGTTTTCATCATCCTTGGGGACCTTTTTTGGTCACTGTTGGAGCCATTATTGACATGAAAAAGGCTAAGATCACCTTTATAGTAGGTGATGAGAAGATGGAGTACACACTCACAAACTCCATGAATTATCCTTCAATGGGAGAAACTATTTATAGAGTGGATGCTCTTGATAAGGTGATAGAAGCCAAGGCCTTCAATTTGCAACTTGATGAGTCATTACAAACGGTCTTGATGGGTAGCGCCGATGAGGGAGATTGGCAGACCAAGAACTACAAGAGACTTTTAGAGGAGACACGAGCCATGGAATCTGAAAAGCTTATTAAGGAGATTTTGAGCTCGTGAGAAACTAAGGAGAGTACTATGCCTCCTAATAAGGTAGAACTGAAACCTCTTCCCTCTAATTTGAAATATATATTCATGGGTCCAAATGACACTTACCCTATTATTGTTAATGTAGAGCTTGATGACATTCATATTGAAAAACTACCTGTTGTTTTGAGAAAATATAGGAATGTCATTGGGTACACCATTGATGATATTTAGGGCATTACTCCATCATTTTGCATGTATAAAATCATTCTTGAGGATGAACATGCTTCTTCTATAGAATCTCAACGACGATTAATCGAAATATGATGAAAGTAGTCAAGAAAGAGGTTCTTAAATTGCTTGATGCATGTTTAATGTACACTATATCTGATAGTAAGTGGGTTAATCCTGTACAAGTAGTTCCAAAGAAAGGAGGCATGACCGTTGTCAAGAATGACAAGGGTGAGCAAATTCCAACTAGAATTGTGACAACGTGGCACATGTGTATTGATTATAGGAGATTGAATAAGGCCACCCGAAAAGATAATTTCCCCCTCCCTTTCATTGTTCAGATGTTGGAAAGGTTGGCATAACAATCTTTTTTCTGTTGGTTGGATGGATATTCAGGTTTTTTTTTTTTTTACAATCCCTATTCATCCAAGTGACTAGGAAAAGATTACTTTTACATGTCCTTATGACACCTTTGCATATAGAATTATGTAATGTGTTATTTCCCTAGGAACACTACAAGAGGGGGGTGAATTGTAGGTGTAGAAATAAACGTTACTTTTTGCGGAAATTTAAACTTAAACGAATAAACAAGCTAGAGGAACACAAGGGATTTTTACGAGGAAAAACTTCTTGGGACCAACAAGAAGAAACAACCTCGACCACTAGGGATTTTAAACTCAACTCTTTCACTAATTAGGCCAAACAACTTTGTTACAACCTAATTCTAACTCGAGCCACACCTTGAGTTCTTAAACTCAAGTTCCTGAGCCACTGTTCCCTTAACAGTAGTTCCTCTCAACTTCACTCAAAGTTTTCTACTCTACAACTTAACTCAAAGCTCTCTCTTACAGAATTCACTCAAAGTTCCCTTACCCAAAACAAAATACAATTGATCGAAATAAGCTTAGTGGAATTAGAGTAAGAAAGCAAAGAACAAATGGCTATTATGAGAGAATGAAGGCACTGACACTTAATTAGTTAAACTCACTTAATTACTTAGTCAGACACATTTTGGAACTCATTTAGACTTCAATATTTATAGTGACAATACAAAGAACGTGGGAGTAAAAATCGATTTCACGTTAAGTCCATTAACCCATGATGTTCCTTCCCTAAGGAACACGTTTCTCATCATGTCCCATGATCCCATGATCTCATTTTGAACGTGGATATATTTTAGCCACAACTCCTAAAGATTAGGAGTTTCTTGAGTTTTATCCGAAAATCAGTTAGAATAAAACAGATTTATTATAAAACTGAATTTTTAATCTTTAAGAAAATATTATCTTTTAAACAAACTCTTTATAAAACCGGATAATTATTTTCTTATTTTTCCGAAAACAAAAATCTTTTCTTTTAAAAAGATTTTCTATTAAAACTGATTTTAAATTAGATAAAAACTAATTTCCTATTATTTAGGCATGACTTACTAACATAATTGTACCGTATACTTTCACGCCTAAGTCTAGTTCCTTTATACAAAAGTTCCTTTAACAGATTCGTTTAGTGCCACTTAGTTTTTCCTTAGAAAGGAACAAACTCTCATTCTCAAATAAAATGCCACTGTTCCTTACCATCCTTACTTTGTTCCTTTACAATGGAACTAGAAAATAAAACGCCTAGCTTTTATTCTTCTTGATCCAATGCTTGCTCCAGTATCAACTTATAGAAACTTCTTTACTTAGCCTTTGAAATCCTCTCTTGACTTCTTCCTTGACTTCGTATTCTCCCAGTTCCTTTCATTGATACCTTAAAAATCATACACTTAAATAACTCATTAGTTCACTACTTAGTTTGCATCTTTGTTTCTTTGTCATCATCAAAACTAGGGTTCAACAATTTCCCCCTTTTTGATGATGACAACAAAGGTACAAACTAAGGCAATAACAAATAATATAAGTGAATGAAGACAATAAAACAATAAAGAAGAAAATGAAAAATAAAACACAATTAATATGTTACTTAATGTTTGAATTTTGATTTTTCATTTACCTTAACCTATTTTTGATTTCTCATTTACCTTATCCTAATTTTTAATTTTTCAGATTTTTCAGTATTATGTACAGTTTGTTCCTTAAATCCTTTCCCCCTTTGTCATCCTCAAAAAAAAATAGACTCTGCATGTATTGATGAATTGATTTAACACCTTAAGACCATATGCAAGCACCATTGGTGGTTAAGTTAGAATTTCAAAGAGTAAACTTGCTCAAACATCAATCACATAATACTAGCCATTCCAAGGAAGAAATTATGCATAAACATTCATAAACACAACATAATAGCAAAAGTCATTGTTTATATATATAACACTTGTTCCATAACAAAAAAAAGAAAGGAAAAGAAAAAGGATTAAACAAAAGTCGTGTTCCTTGAAAAGGAAACAGGCAACAACAACAAAAAAACTAAGAAAGGGAAGGGGAATGGTGTTCCTCTACAACCTCTTCTTCAACCACATCTTCAGCTTCTTCATTACCTCCCATGATGTACCAACTTGTTCCTTCAACTCCTCCAAAGCTAGGGCCATAGTATCCATCTTCTTTTGTTGCGCAATCACCGTATCACTTAGAATCTTCATAAGACTCATCATTTTGTCAGTTTTAGCATCCAAAGTCCAGTGAAGGTGATTATAAAATTTTATCATGTGTTGAGCAGGAAGACAAACATCATTAACCCAGCTACAGTTCATCCGGAGATTCTTGTTCCTTACCCTTGGAACCTGAGGCAGAAGGATGATTTTGTGGGGGAACTGGGGGAGGTTGAGTGGAAGGCTCATCAGTTCCGGGAGTGGAAACAGATGGAGAAGGGTTGTAAAGGGGAGGAAGAAATGGTGGTGTTGGTGGAAGAGTTGTGGAGGTGGAAGCAAAAGGGTAGGTCCTTTTATTCATCCTTATCTGCTCAAAGCTGGAAGGAACAGAAAAGGATGAGGGAGAAATGGAGGTCAGTTTTTGAAAGGAACAGAAGTTTGGTGATGTGGTGGAGTGGGTTCCTTGAGAGTGGAGGGTTCCTGTTCCTCTGCATCCGAAAGGACTAAAGGGGAGTCCTTGTTGGAAGGAACAGAAACAGTAGGAGCAATTTTCAAACGATTGCTCTTCCTCACTCTCTGAGGAACAGGAGGGGTAGGCTTTTTGGCTATGTGTTTGCGCCTCTTTGGTTTCGGTTCCTCCAGCTTAGGAACATGTTCCTCCAAGATAACATCATCATCTTGTTCCTCTATGTCAACCTTAGGCATTTTCCTTTTGCTTGAGGAACTAGGAGCTATTCTCCCTTGAATGAGTACTCCTTCTTGGACAGAAAGACAAGTCCATTAAGAGTCTTCTCATTCAAGATGTTCCCTTGTTTTACTCCTAATGTCCAGTGAGTCTCACTTCAAAGTGATGAAGGAGAGAAGTTATCAATGCGCTATACCCAATAACACAATTATTTTCAATACAGTGGGTAAGATGTTGGATAAAGAGAGAAGGGAAGTTGATTTGAATGTGGTGGTCTAAACAAAATATATAACACATATCTAAGAGACCCACTTCATTCCTCTTTTCAGTGCGAGGAATGAGTGCTCTCCATACAAGTTGAATAGATTTGTGAAGGGAGAGAGTAGGTTATGGTTTATTTATTTGACCAGCAGTTCCTCCAAAATATTCCACAATTTTGTCCTGAGGAAAATTCGGAAAAGAACCAGTTCCTTTCCGTTTAAAATATAAATCGGTTCCTTTGCAAGGAACTTCCCAAACTTTGCCCAATGTGGCTTGATTAAACTTAATTTTCTTTCCTCTAACCTCAGTTGTGCATAGTCCATTTTCATTTGTAAAATTCGCACAAAATTCGTCCATCTAAAGGAACAAGTGCGTTGTTAAAGGCGAATTCAAAAAGAATTCCTGCTTTTTTGAATGGTAGTTAATTCATGAAATTCTACTCTATTTGCCCATTCTAATCTACACAAAAACCCAATACATACCTAGATTGCTTCTTTCGACCCGTTTCTTGGAAGATAAGAAACAGTTCCTTTGGAAGGAACAGGTCTTTTCTTCTTCCCCCTGAGTTTGTTCCGGGGTTTCTTCTTCATCATCTTCCCCAATTAATTTTCTTCTCGCTAGCTCTTCTTGGAGATTCTAATTGTTGTTCATTCATGGGGTTTCTTGATTTGGTCGATTTCAAGGGTTTTATGGAGTAGGAGAATTTTCCATTTTTGAGGTGGTTGTGTTTTTGATGTTGGAAAAGGAGAGTTCTGAGGTTTGATTATATTTGAGGAAGAGTTGAGGTTTTTATGGAGTATGAAGAGGTGTGATGAATTTTCGGCTATGGTGAAGATGAAAGGTTGGAGGAACACGGTTTCTATTAATGGAGAATTAAGGAGGGAGTTTGCATGTAATAGTGTCTTTGACACGCGGGAAAAAAAATAAAACAAATAAAAATAAAAAGAAAACGAAAAACTGATAAATAAGAATCAAGATTTAATTAAATCTGATTCCTTTATTTTGGGATTTTTCGGATTTTTCGGATTTTTATGAGTTTTAATTTTTGAAGAAAATAAATGCTAAGGAACTTGTGCTATAGGAACAACTAATGCTACATATCAATGTCCTTCATATCATGCATGTTTCTTACCTTAGGAACAGTAAGGGAGTATTATGTGACATTTGTGAGTTGTTTAATTCTTTGAATTCATGTTTATGTTGTTTAACATTCCAATTTGCAATGGTCTTAGGCAATTAAACACAATTATTTTTAGCACACAAAGTCACTCAAATTGATTCAAGCATGGGGGAATGACATAGGAACAATCACTTAATTTTTATTAACCCTAACTCAAGCCTTAATTTTTCATATCTATCTCTTTGCAAAGGCTTAGTTAGTATATCAGCAATCTGATTCGTATTTGACAAAACTCAAGTTTAATCAAACCTTTTTCAACATTTTCTCTTAAAAAGTGATGTCTGATATGTATATGTTTAACTCTAGAATGATGCACTGGATCTTTAGAAATACTGATTGCACTTGTATTGTCACAATAAATAGGAACACAATCAAAGTTTATTCCATAGTCACTAAGTTGTTGTTTTATCCAAAGCATTTGAGAGCAACATGCAGCAGCTGCTACATATTCTGCTTCAGCAGTGGATAAAGCAACTGTGTTTTGTTTCTTGGTACTCCAAGAAACTAAACTATGACTAAGGAATTGTGCCATACCTGAGGTGCTTTTCCTATTTACAAGATCTCCAGCATAATCTGCATCTGCATATCCTTTTAGCTCAATGTATCACTTCTTGGATAGTAGAGTCCAAGATCATCTGTTCCTTTAAGATATCTAAGAATTCTCTTCACAGCTGTAAGGTGAGACTCTTTTTGGATTTGCTTGAAATCTAGCACACAAACCAACACTGAAAGCTATGTCTGGACGACTAGCAGTTAGATACAAAAGTGAACCAATCATTCCTCTATATTTTGTTTGATCAACACTTGTTCCTATGGAGTCTTCATCTAATCTAGTTGAAGTTCCCATAGGAGTGTGATTTATCTTTGAGTTTTCGAGGCCATATTTCTTTAATAGTTCCTTTATGTATTTTTGTTGGTGAACAATTATTCCCTTTTCAGTTTGTTTGATTTGTAGTCCAAGAAAGAAATTTAACTCACCCATCATACTCATTTCAAATTCATTACTCATGAGACTTGAGAATTCTTTGCACAATGTTTCATTAGTAGCTCCGAATATGATGTCATCAACATATATTTGAACAAGCAAAATGTCAGTTCCTTTAGATTTTAGGAACAAGGTTTTATCAACCTTTCCTCTTTTAAAATTGTTTTCTAAAAGGAACTTTGATAATCTCTCATACCATGATCTAGGTGCTTGTTTTAACCCATAAAGAGCTTTATCAAGCTTGTAGACATGATTTGGGAGATTATTATTTTCAAAGCCTGGGGGTTGTTCAACATATACATCTTCATTTAGATAGCCATTTAGAAATGCACACTTAACATCCATTTGATATAGTTTAAATCCCATGTAAGCAGCAAATGCAATTAAAATTCTAATGGCTTCTAATCTAGCTACAGGAGCAAAGGTTTCTTCATAATCTATTCCTTCTTGTTGATTATAACCTTTTACTACAAGTCTAGCTTTGTTCTGACAATGGTTCCATATTCATCTAGTTTGTTTCTAAACACCCACTTTAAGCCAATTACTTTTTGTTGTTTAGATGAGGGAACTAGATGCCATACCTTGTTTCTTTCAAACTCATTTAATTCAGCTTGCATAGCAGTAATCCAATCAGAGTCAGTTAAGGCTTCTTCATGATTTCTTGGTTCCATCATTGATAGGAACGCATGAAATGCACAAAAGTTCCTTAACTGAGATCTAGTTTACCTTTGGATATGTCGCTGATTATGAGTTCCATTGGATGTGACTTTTGTTGTCTCCAAGGTTTTGGTTGAAACTCTCTTATAGGAACATGTTGTTCCTCATGAGTTCCTTGAGTAGATGAGGAACTCTGATCAGTTGTTCCTCTATTAGCCTCGGTGGACTCAGTTCCTTCATTTTGAGGAACAGGAACATCTTCTCCTCCTTGAGGAACAGGAACATCATTGATGTTATTATTTTCAAATTCCTCGTTCCTTTCCTCTTTCACTTCTTCTTCTTGTGAATCTGCATTCTTGTCACTTGGTTGTACTAACCCAATCTCATAGTCATCAACCTGTATGCTTGGATTATATTTGTCAGATTCATCAAAGATTACGTGAATGCTTTCTTCAACACACATAGTTCTCTTGTTATATACTCTATAAGCTTTACTATGTGAAGAGTATCCTAAATATTGCTTCATCACTCCTTGCATCAAATTTTCCAAGATTATCTTTTCCATTATTATGCACATAACACTTGCAGCCAAATGTTCTAAAATAGTGATATTTGGTTTCTTTCCGAAATAAAGTTCATAAGGAGTTTATTAATGATAGGTCTCATCATGGCACGATTAATTATGTGACAAGCAGTATTAACAGCTTCAGCCCAAAAGTTCCTTGGAAGCTCACTAGCAATTAACATGGTTCTAGACATTTCCTCCAAAGTTCTATTTTTCTTTTCTACAACACCATTTTGTTGTGGTGTTCTAGGGGCAGAAAAATTATGATCTAGGCCATTATCTCTGCTTAAGTCATCAAATTTATAATTCTGAATTCTTTCCATGATCTGATCTAATGTGCATTATTTTATGACCACTTAAGTTTTGAACTCTTTTAGCAAAGACAAGGAACTCATCATAAGTTTCATCTTTACTAGTGAGAAAAATAACCCAAGTATACCTAGAGTAGTCATCTACAATAACAAGTACATACCTCTTTCCACTTCTGCTTTGAATTCTCATGGGTCCACATAAGTCCATATGAATTAATTCTAATGGTTTAGTGGTACTTACAATCGTTTTAGATTTGAAAGAGGATCTTACTTGCTTACCTCGTGCACATGCATCACAAACTTGATCAATATGAAATTTTATGGATGTAATCCTAAAACAAGATCTTTTGATCTAAGTTTCTCAAGTAATGAAAAGCTAGCATGTCCTAGACGCTTGTGCCAAAGAAGTGAATCATCTTCAATAACACTAAGACAAGTTAAATTGATTTGAGGAACAAGGTCAAGATCCACAATGTATGTGTTCCCTTTCCTTGTTCCTTCCAAGATAACCTTCTTAGTTTTAATGTTGATGATCAAGCATTTTTCTTTATCAAATTTTACAGTATTTCCCTTGTCACAGAATTGAGAAATACTTAATAAGTTATGTTTTAGACCTTCAACTAAAAATACATTTTCAATGGAGTGTGAGGTGACTTACCAACCTTACCCATGGCAACTATGTTACCTTTCTTATTGTATCAAATGTTACACTTCCACCTTCATAGGTTGTGAGTGAGAGAAACTTAGTTTTGTCTCCTGTCATGTGCTTGGAACAACCACTATCGAGATACCAGTGTTGTTCCCCCTCACTCCAACCTGCAAAAATCAACTAGGTGTTAGTTGTAGGAACCCCATCTTTCGTGGGTTCCTGTTCTTGACTAGGATTTGTTTTGACAACCCATTTTTTCTTACTTATTTTCACATTTTGCCAATCATTTCAGATTTTAGTTGACATTGATTTATGTAATGACCTACCTTCCACAATACATACAGAATTTATCACTAGGTAGATCAACATATTTCTTTGTCTTGTTCCTTTTCTTGTAGTTTTCAAAACCAAGACCTTCTTTCCTCTTGGTCTGTGGTTCTTCAATCCACTTAGGAACTGCCATGATTTTGCCTCTGTTCCTTGCGACAACCAGTTCCTTTTTAAGACTACAGATCTGTTCCTTTAAAACATTTTTCTCTTTATTCAAATTTTAATCTCAGATCTGTATCCTTTCAAAGGAGTTGATCTTATATCAAAGGAACTCAGAACAGGGACAAACTCCTTCAAGTGTGAAATCTCTAAATTAATTAGATAATTTTCATTTTTCAAACTTTCGTAATATTCTTTGATTTTTAAGTTTTTATCAAATAAATCAAAGAATCTTGTTTCAACATCTGTTCTCATTTTCTTTAGCCATTCTATGTGTTCCTTGCAGACTTTTAGGTTGTTCCGTTTGTTTATTTTCACGTTCATCTCTACATTCAAGAATTGCATCATAAAGAAGATCATATATTTCAGCCTAGTTTTACAATCTAAGTCTGACTCAAGACCATGTTGACTTACCTCAACTTTTTCTTCATCTTCTTTTTCGTCAGTGTTTGCCATGAGGCAAAGGTTTGCTGTTTCTTCAGTTGGTTTTTCCTCTTCTTCTTCCGTCTCTGAATCTCCCCAAGCAGCTATCATAGCTTTGCGCACATTTGCCTTAGAGAAAGGTGCTTTGATTCTTTGTTCCTTTCAGCAAAGCGTTCCTTGTTCCTTTCTTTGGTTTTGTCATTTTCCCAAAGAGGACATTCCTTGATGAAGTGATCTGTACTACCACATTTATGACAAGCAGCTTTGTTAGAAAATTTCTTAGTTTTACCTTTGAAGTTTCCATTCTTCATGTTCCTATACATCTTTCGAAATTTTCGAACCGAGGGCTGCTTCTTCTTCTTCTGAATCCGATCACTTCATCATCTGCTTTGAGAGCAATTGATTTTGATTTGGAGCTTTCACCATACTAGTATCAAGGTGAAGCTCATGAGTCATAAGTGACCCTGCCAGCTGTTCTAAGTTGAACTTAGTGAAGTCTTTTGTTTCTTGTAAGCAGTGACCTTGCCATCCATCTGTCCTTAGGAAGACTCCTAAGAACCTTTCGAACCTGTTCCTCAGATGAAATAAACTTTCCAAGAGAAGCCAACTCATTAATAATGTTAGTAAAACGAGTAAAATGTCTCGAATGCTTTCCTTAGATTTCATGCAGAACAGTTCATATTGATTCATAAGTAAATCAATTTTGGATCTTTTGACTTCATTAGTTCCTTCATGGGTTACTTCTAGTAAATCCCATATTTGCTTTGCGGATTTGCATCCCATGATCCTATTATGTTCATGGGGTCCAAGTCCACAATGCAACAGTTTAATAGCCATGGCATTTACTTCCATTTTTTCAAAATCAGATTTGTCATAATCAGAGAGGGGTTTTAGAGTTACCTCATTTTTGTCATTTGTAGTTGTGACTTCGAAATCACCAACTTCAATGACTCTCCATACCTGATATTTTCAGCTTTGATGAATATCTCCATGGGTTCTTCTATTAGTTGTAGTACTTCCCATTGAACATAGGAGGCCTTTGAGTGGAATAACCTTCTTCAAGTTTCTCGGTGGTATTCATTGTTCCTTGGATCTTTTTCTCAATAGGGTTTCCTATCTTACGTGAGTTCTAGCTCTGATACCAATTGTTATTTCCTAGGAACACTACAAGAGGGGGGGAATTGTATGTGTAGAAATAAATGTAACATTTTTAGGAAATTTAAACTTAAACGAATAAACAAGCTAGAGGAACACAAGGGATTTTTACGAGGAAAAACTTCTTGGGCCCAACAAGAAGAAACAACCTCGACCACTAGGGATTTTAAACTCAACTCTTTCACTAATTAGGCCAAACAACTTTGTTACAACCTAATTCTAACTCGAGCCACACCTTGAGTTCCTAAACTCAAGTTCCTGAGCCACTGTTCCCTTAACAGTAGTTCCTCTCAACTTCACTCGAAGTTTTCTCACTCATACAAGCTTACTCAAAGCTCTCTCTTACAGAACTTCACTCAAAGTTCCCTTACCCCAAAAACCAAAATACAATTGATCGAAATAAGCTTAGTGGAATTAGAGTAAGAAAGCAAAGAACAAATGGCTATTATGAGAGAATGAAGGCACTGACACTTAATTAGTTAAACTCACTTAATTACTTAGTCAGACACATTTGGAACTCATTTAGACTTCAATATTTATAGTGACAATCACAAAGAACGTGGGAGTAAAACTCGATTTCATGTTAAGTCCATTAACCCATGATGTTCCTTCCCCTAAGGAACACGTTCTCATCATGTCCCATGATCCCATGATCTCATTTGAACGTGGATATATTTTAGCCACAACTCCTAAAGATTAGGAGTTTCTTGAGTTTATCCGAAAATAGTTAATCATAAAACATATTTATTATTAAAAACTGAATTTTTAATCTTTAAGAAAATATTATCTTTTTAACAAATCTTTATAAAACCGGATAATTATTTTCTTATTTTTCCGAAAAACAAAATCTTTTCTTAAAAAGTTTTCTATTAAAACTGATTTTCATTAGATAAAAACTAATTTCCTATTATTTAGGCATGACTTACTCAATTGCATAATTGTACCGTTATACTTTTGCAGCCTAAGTCTAGTTCCTTTTATAAACCAAGTTCCTTTAACAGATTCGTTTAGTGCCATTAGTTTGTTCCTTAGAAAAGAACAAACTCTCATTCTCAAATAAAACTGCCACTGTTCCTTACCATCCTTACTTTGTTCCTTTATAATGGAACTAGAAAATAAAACGCCTAGCTTTTATTCTTCTTGATCCAATGCTTGCTCCAGTATCAACTTATAGAAACTTCTTTACTTAGCCTTTGAAATCCTCTCTTGACTTCTTCCTTGACTTCGTATTCTCCCGGTTCCTTTCATTGATCCCTTAAAAATCATACACTTAAATAACTCATTAGTTCACTACTTAGTTTGCATCTTTGTTTCTTTGTCATCATCAAAACTAGGGTTCAACATAATGCTCCTGTCACTTTTCAACGTTACATGATGGCAATTTTATCAAGTCTTATTGAGAATTCTATGGAAGTGTTTATGGATGACTTCTCCATCTAGGGAACATTGATTTTTGCCTTGCTAATTTACAAAAGGTGCTCCATATATGCCAAGAAGTTCATTTAATTCTCAATTGGGAAAAATATCATTTCATGGTGCAACAAGGAGTTGTTTTGGGTCATGTTGTCTCTCATCGGGAAATGAAAGTAGACAAAGCTAAGATAGAGGTCATTAAGCATTTACCACCTCCTAACTTTTTTAAAGGAGCAAGGAGTTTTCTTGGTCATGCGAAATTCTACCGTCGTTTTGTAAAGGATTTTTCTAGAATTCCTTGACCTTTTGTCTTTACTGATGCTTGTACCGAGGCTTTTCACTGGTTAAAGGAAGCTCTTAACTCTGCCCGTATAATTCAATGGCCTGATTGGAATCTCCATGTTGAGATTATGTGCGATGCTAGTGACTATGTAGTGGGGGTAGTATTGGGTCAGAGGAAAGTTGGCAAGCTTCATGCCATCTACTATACAAGCAAGACTCATTATCCAGCTCAAATGAACTATACCACAACTGAGAAGGAATTGTTAGTAGGGGTGTATGCTGTGGAAAAGTTTCGATCATATCTGGTAGGGTCGAAAGTGAGAGTTCACACTGATCATGCGGCACTAAAGTATTTGATGAGCAAGAAAGGTGCTAAGCTTCACTTGATTTGGTGGATTTTGTTGTTACAAGAATTTGACTTGGAGATTCGGGATAAGAAGGGAGCCGAAAATGTTGTTGCTGATCACCTTTCTCGACTTGTCCTTGATAGTGAAGGTGATGAGGATCTTCCTATAGATTTCGATGAGCAACTCCTAGCTCTAGCCACTATTAAGGTCCCATGGTATGATGATATAGCCAACTATTTGGCTAGTGACAGTATTCCTCATGGCTACTCGTCACAACAAAAGAAGAAATTATTTTATAAGGATATGAGGAGATAGTTTTGGGATGATCCCTTTCTCTATAAATCTTGTGCAGATGGGGCGATTAGAAGGTGTATTCCTGGAAATAAGGTATCTATAGAGATGGAAATATACAGTGGATCATCCGACCACCCGCTCCACCCGGATTATTAAGTGGGTGAAAAACCCGGTTCAAACGGATGATATCCGGGTGACGACCAATCGGGTGACGGATGCGGGTCGGGTTTGGGTGAGATTTTTTATCCATTATCCGACCAGTCACCTGTTTACCAGCCGACCCGTCACCCGTTTAAAGTAAAAATATATATAATATTCGGCTTTTTCATTTTTATGGTTCATTAATCCACTATGAAAACCCAATGGTCCAAAGGCCCAAACTAAGCAAGTTTAACCCTAGCACTAGCAGCCTCCTCTCAATTCTTCTCACTCTTATCTCACTCTAACAGTTATTCACTCTTATCTCTATCTCATTCTCTTGCGTTCATAGCAAATCCCTGCATCAATACTCATTTTTCAGATTAGATAAGTAAATAGATGATGTATTAATTTTTTGTGTTATAGGTGTTTTACTGTGTTACTACGAGTTACAAAAAATCGTCAATTGGCGAGGCCTACCCCTCATCCATGAGAAAACCCCATATTGAGTTTCTCTAATTTTTTTAGACTCCACCACCTCCTTCCTTGAATTGTCGACCACTCTTGCACCCATCTTCATCAAAGAGAAAGACTTCTAAACTGAAATCAACATCTCAGATTGGTTGCCATATATTGCCTAAACTTTAACACAGTTCAATGGATTATCACCTAATCCATCTGTTTCACCCGCGGGTGATGGATGGATGGATTCAGGTGGATGTTTGACCGGATGATGAATGGATCAGGTGGGGTGGATGGAGGCGGGTGATGGATGCGGTTGATGGTCCACCCTCCCCGAACCCGATCCATTTCCATCTCTAGGTATCTATGATTATATCTCATTGTCATGATTTACCTTGTGGAGGTCATGCTAGCGCCAATAAAACTGCAGCAAAAATTCTTCAATATGGTTTTTATTGGCCTACTTTGTTCAAGAAAAGAAAAGGAAAGAAATATAAAATTATGAAATTAGTGATAATATCTAAGAACCTCTAACACTATTTAAAACTTTAAGACACTAAACCGTGACTAGAAACAGGGAAAAAGATTATCAAGAAAAGCAGTAGAGACTAAGGAATGTTTCAGAAAGTTTTCAAGTGCCAATACATCATCCCCCTTTTTTCATCATCAAAACTAAGTAGTGATACCTGCTGCACTAGTAGAGTCAACAATCTTAAATCAAGTTAAGTAGCTCTAACATACTATCTCATAATATTAGCCATCCACACATTCCAAGAGTAATAAGCATAGGAACATGCATAATAAGGCAGTAGCATATTAGGAGCAGAGTTCAAAGATCAAAATAAAAGAATATTGAAATAGAGAAAACAAAGATGCATAGATTAGTAAGAAAATTCTTGAAAGTTCCACAAGAAAAAGATAAAATAAAGTGCGATGCAATTGTTCGATAAATATACAAGCCCAAAATGAAATTAAATTAATGTCTCAGCGAAGTTCATGAATGGGAAAGGAGGCAGCAACAGAATCTATCTTGGTGCAGATGTTGGTGGCACCCCATGTTCATAGCCTGAAGGAGTTGATCATGCTGAACATCTTGATGTGCAATTCGAGCCTCCAAAGCTTGCACCCTTGTTCCCAATTGAGAAATTGAAGCTTGAATCTCCTTTAGCAACCCATGAAGACCCGCAGTAGACAGGAGAGGAAAGTCCACAGCTTGAGTAGCTGTTCCTCGAGGAACTTGATCCTCCTCTAGATCAATCATGATCCCACTGACTGGATTCCTCGTAGGTTCAGCTAGTCTCTGACTCTTCCTAACAGACCGCTTGACCCCAGTTCCTACTTCCTCTTCTCTCTTCCTCTTGCTAGCAAGCTCAAACTCCTTCTGTTACGTCGTGCTAAACTCGTAAATTAATATTCATATCTCCAACAGTATGTTCAACAATAAGAGACTTATGCAACAATGCCTGGACTCAAAACCCGAACCTGACCTACGCCTTCAAACCTGCAAAAAGGGACCCACCCTAGAGGGTTGGGTGGTATTTCCCCCTCCGAAACTTAAGTCATGTATCAGGAGTGCAAATCAAACTTTTAGAGAGAGAAAGTAGAGAGAGAGAGAATTTATGGCAGAATAACATTACACTGCTCTGTAAGACGTACCATCCCCTGATTTCAAGGACTTTTTATAGTGTCTGAAAAGACTGTTGTACCTTGATTTCACCGTAATTTGAGAGCATCTGATTGGCTAAGCAGTAATATTATGACACGTGGCGATCATTGATTGGAGAGTACACACCATCCATTCTATAAAGATGTTTTGTGCTTTTATTGGGCCTAAGTACAGGTTGGGCCAGAAGGGGCCTGGTACAACCTTCTTTATCCAGAAAAGTGTACTTTAGGCCATGCAACTTTCTGGGCCACGTACTTGACTACAGCAGCAAGGTGCCACGTGTAGGGTGGCGATGGAGCCACGTTTCTCATTTATAGTCGATGATATTTTAGGCTACAACATTTCCCCTTAAAAGAGGATTTTTACCAGTTTAGGCGCCCAGACGATTGGAATTCTCTTTTAACCGACGGGAACTGCCCTATCCTTTTTAAGATGGAAAGGGCGCCATTTTGCCGGTCTCAACAGGTCAACCCTCAAGGGTTTTCTGGGGTGCAACGGTTACTTTACTAGAGGGGGAGGTCATCTTTACCTCCCTATGAATATGACCCCTTGTCCTTTATGAAATCATTTTCACATCCTTGAGAGAATTTTCAGAGAAAGAGACTCTACTCAATTTCTTACTGAACCTTAGAGAGAGAAATAGCCTTCGTCCAAGATCTCGCTATGTTTCTTCAATCCGTCCACTTGCATCCGTCCCAGTAATTCAATAGGTATTCCTTTTGTTAATCCTTATTTTGCTTTTCCTTTTTAATTTTTTAAGAAAAAATGGATACGTCCTCTTCATCGAATATTCCCGGCCGCTTAAGGGTTGGTCTTAACCCTAAAACAAAGAGCCTTTCTTCCTCGGCACATTCTAGAGTTGGGCCTATTCTGGCCGGACATGCATTTTATTTTTTTGACATGGACGACAAAGTCAGACGATCCAATCTTTACCTATGAAATGTAATCTGGCGCACGTCAAGCAAACAGCTCGCATTAGATGAGGGGTGAATCTCCCGGCTTCCAGCACAGAAATGGAGGCATCAACAGGCCGAATCCATGTCGGAGGGAGTGTGAGGTTCAAAGCGCACGACCAGCAAATAGAACCCCTTCTCATGAAAGCGTCCAGGATGAGAGGATCAATGAGGGGCTTTCTGAGGCGAGATAGTTCTTATCAACTTTCAGCTTTCTTAACCACTAAGAATGATGTGTTTATCCACTTTTAGCTTTCTTAACCATTAAGAATGATGGTTATTGTCCACTTTTGTCCTAATATGATGCTGAATAGAATTCTAACTACTGAAAGGATCAAAGCCTGATGAACACTTAGTATAGCTCACAAATTAATTGAACCTCCTTAAAAATTTAGGTTGTTACACTCTACCACCCTTAAAATAAGTTTCGTCCTCGAAAATTCAAACATAACCTCCGATAGTCCTTACTAAATTTCCATGAAAAACTTCTCAATATTCCCTACAAATAGATTTCAAATATCATTAATTACTGCCTCGAATCCCATACTCTTATTCCCGAAGTGTTATACAAATCTAAACTCTTATTCTAATTATATAGCTTAAACCTTGAACTCTAATTAACCAAGTAATAGACACACATTCCCAAAGATCGGTTTACCCCCGCTATGTGGCTAACTCAGCACACGGTCGCAGGATTGCTCTAATGACACTTGTAACAGCCCGACCTTCCCGAGCTGCTAGCTTAACTCGCTTAGCAATCACATATCTCCATTAACACCAAAACAATAATAATTACTTATAAATTAGATAATACTCGCAGCGGAAACAACCTGGAATATAGGATCCTTCATGTGGGTGATGGGCCCACAAAATAATATCCTTCATATAAGACTTCAATTACATAGTCATTCAACCTCAAATTCCAAGGCAAAATAATGATCTATATCGTACGTATAACCATAACTTATTAAAAAGTAAAATCAATAAGTTAAATGTTAACAAGTAACAACGAACCATAAATCAATTAGTTAACAAGTATTTGCTAGTTACTATATAGTAACATGTTAACAACCATATAGTAACTTAACTCTTAGTCAGTTACTCGGTTACTCCCTTGTCTGTATAAGTTATAAGATTATTTAAGTTAATTGTCTTTATGCAATACTATAGTTTAATACTAGTATAATGTTTATTGTCTTCTCTTTACTCTATATATATATGTGACTAATGACTATAAACAAACTATTTTATCAATAAGCTTAAATATTTTAGTACGATATAATAATATTGTAACCATTCTACCTAATACACGATTAATTATTAATGAATATCGACTCTTAATATGCTCTAATAGTATAACTAACTATAATAATAATGGGTATAATACATTAACTAGGAATATGTAATCAATTACTGGATTTATATCGAGCTAGTGTATTCTTTTAATCAAACGCATACATGTCTTTATGCAATTGCGTAATATTTAGTGTATTCTCTTAGTCAACTTCGTAAAACCACTCAAATATATAAATGAGTAGAACAACTCTAGATACGTTGTAGTAATATTATAATGAATGGCAGTTAAGATATGTTCTAACATTATAACCAACGATAATATTATTCTAAATCTTAATTACCAAATATATTTTCTAAACCAATCACATCTAGTTGAATTGAAACAAGTTGTTATCATTTGATAAGATCAATATAATGAATGTTTGAACATAAGTCGATAGTTCAAAATAACAATGCTCCATTTAAGTTCATCATCTTTATGATGATAATATAACACACAATTACTATCAACTTAGTGAAGTTCATATATATAAGTTATATCGTTACACTATAAGTTCACTAAATAAATATTATAATCAAACAATTGCATGAGTGATATTTACATACGTAACACTATAAGAAGACTAGCTTAAGAAGTAAATCACCATAGAGTTGTAGATCTGATAACTTAATAGGAGACAATGAATCTAATTATTTCAGTAACATAACTTATTATAACATATAGGGATGTTTGTTAAATTACTATATCGTTTTCCATTTTAACAAGATCTAAATTGATTAAATCTTATTGCTTGTTCACGTAAATGACTATAATCAAAACATTGATTGAGGAACTAACAGTTGTATAAGTAATTTTCCAAGAAGTTTAGTTTCATAAATAATGACCTTAAAGCAATATAACTAGTATAACTATAAGTCTATAACCGATTAGTGTTTATGCTCATTACCCAATAAAGATTAAAGATTAAAGAAAAAAGTTAAAGTATATATTTATATGATTGCGATTTATCTGTTTTATGATATGAATCTTTACTATTCCCTAATTAATTCACCGACAAATGAGAAAATGAGATAATTGACACGAGCAAATTTTGGTTTTCAAAAATAATATAAATTATGATATTTTATTGATAATTATGATTATTATTTGATAATGGAGTTATAGAGTACGAGATTTGGAGTTTAGTCATTTTGAATAATAATTTGGTAGGCTTAATTGTTTTCTTAAGTCAAAATCTAAAACCATCTAAAGGAAAAATTTAAACCGTTAGATGACCATAATCAAGGGCACACTACAAAACAACAAAAAGCACATGGATCATAATTATGAACCGTTGTATACAATACATTAAACAAGCTGAACCATTAGAGCGTCTCCTAATCTATCATCTTCACCCTCATCTCTCTCCTCCAACCCATATTTCCCGCCCAGCCTCCCTTCCTAGTTCCTATATCTCTCAATGCACCATAACACAAGATCGGAACAAAGACACCAAAGCAAGGGAAGCGACCGAGTTAAAGATGTCGCATCACCGGCGAAGGCAGAAGCACCAATGTCTAGCAGTAGCAACGACAGAGCAGCAACAACAAACAAGAATAGAGGAGAGAGAAATACGGGGTTGGAGACCAGCTTCACAACACGCAACCGACAACAAGCAAGGCTTGTCACAGCTCTGGCGACCAAACAAACTACGACTGAGCGACTGGTGGTCCGAGGAACCACCGCAGGTAAGGGGAAACATGGAGATGTATCCACTTTTGAGTTTTATTTAAATGAGTCTATTTAAATTAAGTGGGTCAAGCTAACAATATCGAGGAGATACATCCCTTATTCTCTATCTCATGCCACATGTTCCATGTTGCTGTTGTTTTTGTTGTGGTTGGAGGGGTTGTATTTCTTCCCTTTCTACTTCATTGTTGTTAGATGGTAAGTTAGATTTAAGCTGATATATAAGAAGATGACCGCCTTTATTTGTATTGTTATGGTTGATTTTTATAGGTTGACGTTGACGTAAAGACGCAGTGACTTTGACGTTAAGACACAAGGCTAGCTGCGATAATAGAATGCGGAGACTAAGTCAATTAGGCCAGCAACTAATAGTCCAAGAAAGAAGGATTTTGATTTGATCACGACTTGATTAACAAGGCAGCAGGGAAAAATCAGTTGCATGGTGCTAGGAGGCGGATATGGTCAGTTGAGCATAGCAAGGAGAATCTCCTAGAACTATGGAGACTACCGTTGTAAAATCCTAGCCTAGTGATAGAGTATTTAAGCGCGAAAAAAGCTAAAGACAAAGATATGACATTATTCATAAAAAGAGTGCACAAAAGAAAACTATTCTATATTTTGATTTGCAATTTACATTTGTACTTAGATCACAAAACATAAGCTGTAGCGATTGTTATTCATCCGGAACGACGATCACTGATAGTAGATTGGTAGAACCATCTCCACCCGCGGTTTTTTACCCACCTTCATTGGGGTTTTCCGCGTTACCATTTCTGTGTGTCAATCCCTTGAATCCCCCTTTGCATCACAAATTCAAATATTTGGTTAAATCGTCCCTAACTCTAATTCTATTATAAAGGCAAATTTTAGCAAAAACAGTTTGGCGCCCACCGTGGGGCCTAACCAAATCAATTATTTTCTCAAATCCGTCAAATGGCTGAAACACCAAGTCTCGACGAAATGCAAAAGCTCTATGACCAAGTGAAAGCAGAGATGATCGAAATGAAGAAAGCTAATGAACGTTTATCCTCTAACTTCTCTTCGTCTCAAGAAAAAATTCAAAAGCTACAAGAGGAGTTAGCCTCATTGAAAGCATCCAAGACTAAGCGTCGTGCCAATATAGAGGACATCCCCTTCATGCAAAATTACACTGATTCAGAGAGTGTCGAATCTGAAGACGATGTAGAGTTCGAGGAAAAAGATCCCTTGAACGACGTAGAAAAGACTCATGGCGACGAAGAAGTAGATCTCATGGCAAAGAAAATGATCCTGACAAAGAGGTAGAATATGCGCCTAATGAAGCTCATGTCCAAGCTCCCTGGGGTACCGACGCCAAGTATTATAGAACATCCTGACGGCTATGCGGAGTCACCATTCCTGGAGAGGATTTCAAAGGTCGTGCTTCCCAAAAAGCTTAATCTGCCCGTCCTCATCGCCAACTATGATGGTTCAACCGACCTAGGCGAGCATGTTGCCCAGTACAAGCAGCGGACGCGGCAAGCATCAATCTCTTGGCACCTTGTAGAAGCCTGTATCTGCAAGTCTTTTGGAGCCACGCTCACCGGTCCAACCCTCAAATGGCTCGGGTCCCTCAAGCCAGGAAGTATCAGCAGCTTCTCCACTTTGGTCCTATGATAAGTTCGAAGGCAGCCGCAGCTTGGAAAAGCAGACTAGCGACCTATATGGCGTCGTTCAAGGACCTAAAGAATCTGTTCGCGATTATTATAATCGCTTTAATAAAGAGATGATTAGTATTAAAGATCTTGACACTAAAACTGCCATTGAATGTTTCAGGAAAGGTTTAATTCTTCGGTCGAAGCTCTACAACCGTCTGACGAAAGGTCAAAGCCCGAGCACTAGCACAGATCTGATTGGAGGAAGACGACGCCATCCTCAACACTATATCAACGCGTCGTGCACCAGAAAGTCCCAACGACCGGAAGACTTTCGCTCCCAAGAAGAATAATTTGTGAAGTCACCCTTAGAGTTGCCCAAACCAGGTACATAATGTCACTAACATTGTTGACAATGCAGGTGTTGATGCAAGGACGGAATCACCAACTTATCCATATCTCGAGTCCTATGGATTCTCCGTCGATGTCGGAGGTGTCGTGAACGCCCTAACCAAGATTGGAGCGCTCGTACGTTGGCCGAGAAAGAGTGATCGACCAGACGCGCAGAAAGATCAATAAAAAAGGTGCCAATTCCATCACGATCATGGCCACAAAACGGAAGAATGTATTGCGTTGCGACGAGAGGTCGTGTTCATGCTTAATAAAGGGCATCTGCAAGATCTGCTAAGCGACAAAGGCAAGGCGTCCTTCTAAAGGAATCCTATGCAGCCTATTCCGCCCGCGTCACTAACGCATGTAAAGGTAATCAATGTGATTTCTGGTGGATCTGATGTGTGTGGACTAACATATTCTGCAGCCAAGAGGCTAGCAAGAGCCGTTCATAAATCTTCCAGGTTCGAATTGGAACCCAAGCTGGAGGCCATGGCAATTACCGTCGACGACGATGACGTATGCGAGACAGAACATCATAATGGCCTAGTCATATCCCTGACCATCAACAATTGCTTGTTAAAACGATCGTACTGGTCGATGGGGGTAGTTCAGCCAATATCATCTTCAAAAGCGCTCTCGACGGTATGGGATTGTGTGAAAAAGATATTACTAAAAAAATCCATTGTTTTAGTTGGTTTCAGCGGAGAGGCCTAGCATACTGTGGGAGAGATCACACTGTCGACACTAGCCAAAGGCGTCAACTTGCCAACCAGATTCAACGTCGTGGATTGCCCATCTACATACAACATTATTCTCGGGACTCCATGGATCCACAAAATGAAGGTTGTCCCGTCAACATTATTCTCGGAAATTCCCCACCAAATGGGGTGTCCAAGAGATAAAAGGCGAGCAGAAGTCCGCACGAGAATGTTATAACTCGTCGCTCAAACCACCAAAGGTATCAATCTAGCAATTAAAGAATGGATCAGCGCCCGACGCGCCCAATGAGCAAGACATGGACGAAGTGATGCTTGATCCATCATTGTCGCAAGAAATGCAAGGTCAGATAATTGATCTTTTAAAAGCTAATAAAGATTGTTTTGCCTGGTCCCATGAAGATATGACAGGAATAAGTCCTGACGTCATAATGCACAAACTCAACGTCGATCCCGATCACAAATCGATAAAGCAAAAGCGACGCAAGTTTGCGCCCGAGCGAAACCAAATAATCAACGACGAGTTCCAAAAGTTGATCGGCGCATGAAAGATACATGAGGTAAAATACTCATAATGGCTAGCCAATGTCATGGTTGTGAGCCAAAAGAATGGAAAGCGGAGAGTCTATATCGACTTTACGGACTTAAATAAGGCCTGCCCCAAAGATCTGTTCCCTCTTCCGCACATAGACGCGATGGTTGACACAACAGCAGGGCACGAGCTCTTGACGTTCATGGACGCATATTCTGGGTACAATCAAATCTTAATGCACCCGGACGATCAGGAAAAGACAGCATTCGTCACTGACAAAGCTATATATTGTTATAAAGTTATGCCCTTTGGATTGAAAAATGCAGGTGCCACCTATCAGCGACTTGTCAACCAAATTTTCAAAGATCAATTGGGCGATACGATGGAAGTATACATCGACGACATGCTTGTAAAGTCTAAACAAGTAAACGATCACGTCCAGCACTTATCAGAGGCTTTCGACGTCCTTCGTAGGTACGGTATGAAATTAAATTCTACTAAATGTACATTTGGAGTTGCTACAGGAAAGTTTTTAGGGTATGTCATAACGCAGCGAGGAATCGAAGCATGCCCATATCAAATAAGAGCCCTCATCAATTTCCAATCCCCAAGAAACGTCAAAGAAGTGCAGAAACTAACCGGACGCGTAGCCGCTCTGAATCGCTTCATAACCCGGTCGTCTGAGAAGTGTCACTTATTCTATGACGTGCTAAGAAAAAATAAAGGTTTCGACTGGTCGCAACAATATGAAGACGCGTTGCAAGCACTAAAATAATACATAGCGTCACCACCATTGTTGTCAAAAGCCCATGACAGAGAGACGTTGCAACTTTATTTGGCTGTGAGTGGCATGTCCGTCAGCGCTAGTCTGACGCGAGAAGCAGAAAGCCAGCAGCTTCCAATCTATTACGTCAGTAAATCTCTGCTAGACGCAGAGACCAGGTATTCCTCCTTGGAACAACTCATCCTAGCCATAGTAGTTGCTGTTGAAAAACTTAGACACTATTTTGAAACGCATACCGTTGTTGTTTTGACTAACTACCCTATCAAATCTGTCTTACGACAACTTGAGTTAACAAGCGCATGAGCAAGTGGGCGATAGCGCTCAGTGGATACGACATCCAATATCGCCTTAGAACATCCATCAAGTCGCAGGCATTGGCAGATTTTGTGGCAGACTTTAGCCCATAGCTAGAGAAGCTAGCGAATGACGAAATTGCACAAATTAACCATGTAGACTATGAGCCTTGGACTTTATTTTTTGACGGATCCTCTAACTTTTGTGGTGCAGGTTTAGGTATTGTGCTAAAGTCGCAACAAGGGGGAAAGGTGGTACGAGCCATCTGCTGCGGGTTTAGAGCAACGAACAATGAAGCTGAATATGAAGCGCTCATAGCAGGAATGACCTTAGCAGAAGATATGGGAGCAAAAGAGCAGAAAGTCCACAATGATTCACTGTTGATAGTTAGCCAAATCAAAGAAGAATTCGCCGCAAAAGATTCCAAAATGGCTATGTATTTAAAATTGGCTCAGCAAAAAAGTAAAGTGTTTAACCCATTTGACATTTTACAGATCCCAAGAGACCAGAATACCCAAGCAGATGCATTAGCCAATCTTGGATCCTCCTTGAGGGACATTTCATTCGCTTCCGTCCCCATAGTCCATCTAACAAATCCAGCAGTCGCTAGAAGTACTAGTAAAACTGTCGCGACGACGGAAGAACGCGCCCAAGTCGATGGTGATAACGACCCTACTGCTAACAACAACGACGCATGCGACGATGAAGAGATTGCAGGGATAAACGACCTCAACAATGAAGAGGTAAGTGTCAGTTGGACGAAGCCATTTTACGATTACCTCACTAACAATGTACTTCCAGCAGACAAGGCAAAGGCGCGCAGGTTTCGATTCAAAGCATGAAGGAGTGTTGTTTAAAAAGTCTATCGTAGGCCCCTACCTGCGTTGCTTAGAAAAAGATCAGTGGGGCAAAGTCTTAGAGGACCTACATGAAGGAACGTGTGGGAATCATCAGGAGGATGCAGCCTATCCAACATAGTGTCACATATGGGTTACTATTGGCCCACGATGCAGAAAGATGCAATAAGGTATGTTACCAAGTGCGACAGCTGTCAACGACATGTAAGTATGACGCATAAACCCTGTGAAATTTTACATCCTTCTTTAACACCTTTGCCTTTCATGAAATGGGAGATGGATATAGTCACTAAACTACCTCCATCCCCAGGTCAGAAGGTCTTTATGTTGGCACTAACCAATTACTTTTTTAAATGGATAGAAGCAGATTCTTTCCAGCAGGTACGCGACAAAGAAGTTATTTCTTTTATATATACTAACATATTTTGTAGGTTGGGTGTCCCATCTGAAATAATATGCGACAATGGGTCGCAGTTTATTACCAACAAGACAAAACACTTCTGCGGCGAATGGAATATTACATTGTTAACGTCAACGCCAAGGTATCCACAAGCTAATGGCTAGGCTGAATCTAGCAACAAGACTGTCATTTACCCTGAAGAAGCGACTCACCGCCAAGAAAGGCAAGTGGGTAGAGGCGTTACCTTCTATCTAGTGGGCCAATCGCACGAAACCACGCACCACAACAGGACAAACATCGTTCTCACTAGTCTATGGATGTGAAGCTGTTTTATCATCTGAAGTAAACGTCCCAACAGCCAGGTATGGCTAAATGACAGAGCAGCAGAACCGTAATGAGCTTCACAATGATTTGGAAACCATCGAGGAGTTGCGAGACGCAGCATTAGTACGTATGGCGGCTCAACAACAAGTAGTCGCAAGAAGTTTTAACAAGAACGTTCAGGAAAAGTCGTTCGTCGAAGGCGATTAGGTCCTAAGGAAGGTGTTTCATAACACACAAGAAATCAACACTGGTAAGTTAGGACCTAAATGGGAGGGCCATACCATATTAGCAAAGTAGTAGGCAATGGAGCCTACCGACTGATCCGACGTGACGAAAGCCTCATGCCACGTAGTTGGAACGTTATGAATCTGAAACAATACTTCTTCTAGCTAAGTAATTCACGATGTTGCATTTATAATTTGTAGGAAATAAATTGACATCGTTATCATGTCAACATCGCTAACTGTTAGCGACCTTAGTGTTGTCTCACCGTGCTTTGTTTTCTTTCAGGAGATCCATTTCTATGTGTTTCAATAATGTCACTACGTTTTAACGACGCGACGAATAATCATTTATTTCATTGTGCAATAAGAGTAGAGTGATGTTGTCACCATCTACAGTCTTCCAGTTTTTCTTACTTTAATAAATATATCACGACGGATGTCTTGCAATTGTGTACCATGGTAATCTGCGATGTTTTACATGCTCCCTCCGACCAATACATGTAAGTATTTATACATTTCTTGTGAATGTTTTAAGGTATCACGGTATTAAGTCCAAACGTTGCGTCTGAACGACCAATGTAGGCTAACTAAGTGCCTTATCATGTTTGATTTATACACTTCGTTTCTTTTTCGTAGGACGTCAGAATAACGACAGACAACGAAATGCGTGCATGTCACGCAAAAGCAATATCATCTGATTGACTTAAAGGCATAAAAGTGTCAAAAGTTATGGTCACTCCCCTGAGTGACCCAAAATTCCAAAAGTAAAATTCACTCTCTTGAGTGACCCAAAGCATAGTTTGATAAAATTCTATAGTTTGAAAGGAAGAGACATAACATAGAAAAGAAAGACTATGCGTTTGAACTCTTGTCAGTTTCCTTCTCGGTCGACGCAACAGGTGATCGAACGATGGCTGGTGCTTCTTTCTCAGTCTCCGGCTCAGGCGGCATGTCTGACGCAATGAAACTGGCACCGGACGCTGCCTTTTCATTTGCTTTAGGCGGAGAGTCCGCCGTCGCTGCCAACTCGTCTTTGTCCATCAGGTCCCTCATTCCTCCTAGGCATTCAAAGAAAAGGTCTATGTCCTTCTGTGGTGTTTAGGACGTTGTCTTCTTCATCATGAACTGGTACATAAGCTTGACTCTAACCCTTGTAGTCACCTCAGCCTCGAGCAAGTCTAACTCGCTTTTTTGGGCGTCGATCGTCTCTTCGAGCTCCTTGATCTCCAGACGTGATGACTCCTCTAGCTTGGTAGCTTTCTCCCTTATTTGCTCCAGCTCTTCCCCGTTCTTCTTTAAAGTCTCCTCCATCTTCTTAATGGTTGACTGGTAAGTCTTTAACTCAGTTTCTTTAGACCTCACGTCGAGTTCAGCCTTGTCAGCCCTCAGCTTCATGGTCTGATGACCTTTCAGCAACGTTGACATCTCATTTTTTGCCATGAGAAGATGTTGCGACGACTACAAAAAATAAACGAAGTGTTTTCAGGTTAGTAATTATAGTTTATGCTAAGTGACAATAAAGAAAACGCTAAGCGAACAAACCTGGACAAGGAGCTCTAGACCGTCCGACATCATGCGCAGAAGGGTGTGCTGCTTTATTCTTTCTTCAGCGCTGGGGAAGAGAAACCTCTCAGCCTCATGCCAAATCGACCTATCTAATGACATGAAGTCATTAGGAACTGTAACAGTGTACGATGGCCCACCCTTGTCAGGAGGGGCCATGAATTCAGTCTTGTGCGCCTTTGGCGCAATCTCCTGTTCGTCGTCCAGTTGGACGACAACTATAGCATCATTTCTTGTTGTCGTAGACGCAGACGCAGTGCTGGTCGACGTCTCTCTATCTCTCTTTCGTCTGCGTAGCGTTTCTACCAACGCCTGGCTGTCCAGGCTTCCTCTAGGTCGTGATTGCGAAGATCCTGTCAAGGATCGTTCAGTCGTTAGGATTACTCCAATGTTAGTAGGATTCAATGAGCAATGTAAAGACAGACTTACCAGAAGCCATAGGTGAACAACTGTCTTGATTGGCGAATAAAATCCTCCTGAATGGCTGAATTGTCTATCCTCCTCTGACGCTTTCAGAAATCTTTCGCAAAGTTGTTGGGATTCTTCGCGATGTGTCAGCAATTTTAGATTCAGGCCTACAGAAGAAATGTTGTAAGAACAGTGTTAACGACACGACATGCAAAGAGTATGATTAAAACAAAACAAACCTTCTGTCTTCCAGCCACCAATTTAGGTTTTTCCAGCTTCTCCCAGGGATGATTTCTTCACGAAAACATATCGGTATTTCTACCCTCTGTCGTTCGACTGCACTCCCCCAGCTAGTGGTTCTAATCTTGCTTTAGCATGAAGTGTTATTCTATTTTTTGCCTTAACCCTAATTTCGTATCAAAGTAGAAAGTCGTGAAGGGTAAAGGTTTCTTCCCAAGACGCTATCACCCTGTCGATGACGCTTAGGATTCGCCAGAGTGGGGTATTATCTGCCCTGGACTGATTTGGTAGATTTGCATAAGATCTCTAGCTATGGGAGAAAAGGGCAGCCTTAAACCTATCTTAAAGGGGTATTCGTAAAGCGCAACCCAGTTGCTGGGGCACATCTCAGGTTGTTCAGTTGATTCTACATTCCTAATTATTGTGTCAACAGGTACATTTCCTAATTCTAAAAATCTCATCATATCTTCCTCCGACATGTTCGCTTACTCATCTTCGTTTTCCCCTCTCTTCTCTGTGACTTTTTTTTTCCTCTCGATTTTTCTTGGTTTTTCACAAAAGTCCTAATATTACGCCTGTTGGGAGCCATGGATGTAATCGGAACAGAAGTAATTGCAAAGCGAAGAATTAGCGGCGGTGGAAATTTACTTGGTGTTGTGGTTGATTTTCTGGCAGAAGAGTAGCTGAAAATTCTAAGAGGTTTATCGCTTTGAGGAGAGAGAAATCAATTGTGTTGATAAGTTCAATCACGCGCGGTATTTATAGTCCCAAGGGAAATCATTGTCCTGTTTAACGGATAGAAACAAACAACTAATTTCTTTCTTATCTTTTGACATTATAACCCCTGAGTTAACTTTGATGATATTTTTTTTATCTAATTCACTCATGTGTTCTTTCTTATCTGTTCTTTAATATTTTTTGGCTAAATATTTTCACTAACTGCAGTCATCTTATCTGGTAGAGTCCTTTGCTTCTTTAATTAACAATTGTCTCATGGACTTTGTGTCACCCCATTTCGACAACTGGGGGCAAACTGTTATGGCTGATTTTTACAGGTTGACGTTGACGTAAAGACGCAGCAACTTTGACGTTAAGACACAAGGCTAGCTGCGAAAATAGAATGCAAAGACTAACTCAACCAGGCCAGCAACTATTAGTCCGAGAAAGAAGGATTGTGATTTGATCACGACTTGATTAACAAGGCAGCAGGGAAAAATCAATTGCACGATGCTAGGAGGTGGATATGGTCAGTTGAGCATAGCAAGGAGAATCTCCTAGAATTAGGGAGACTACCGTTGTAAAATCCTAGCCTAGTGATAGAGCATTTAAGCGCAGAAAAAGCCAAAGAGAAAGATACGACATTATTCATAAAAAGAATGCACAAGAGAAAACTATTCATTATTCTGATTTGCAAGTTACATTTGTACTTAGATCACAAAACATAAGTTGTAACGATTGTTGTTCATCCTGAACGACGATCACTGATAGTAGATTGGTGGAACCATGTCCACCCGCGGTTTTTACCCACCTTGATTGGGGTTTTTCGCATCACCATTTCTGTGTGTCAATCCCTCAAATCCCCCTTTGCATTCATTCCTTGCATCATAAATTCAAACATCTGGTTAAATCGTCCCTAACTTTCATTCTGTCGTATAGGCAAATTTTAGTAGAAACATGTATTATCTTATTTTTAAAAATATTACTTGTACTTTTGAATCTTCGCATTGTCATCATTCATCAATCTCTCCAATTTCTTGAGGTGAGCTAATCTCTTTAGCTCTCATTAATTAGGGAGTATTTACTTTGGTTTTGAGAATTTTGATTTTCTTTATTTTTCCTAATTTTCCAGATCTAAAGATTTTTTTAGAAGATTGAGCTAGAAGTTGACGGAACATCTTCCTAGCAAAACTTTAAGTAAAGAATGAAGACGTAACTCGTTTCAAACACTGAATTGTTTCTTTTTTGGCCAAAATTTCTATAAATTACTTTAATTTTCTGGATGTAAAGTAAAACAATAAATTCGAATTTGCTGTAATTTTTTCTTCATTATGTATGTGCTTTAATGCGGAATTAGTCTATCTATTTTTGTAGCCTGTTCAATTGGGGTTTTTAGTTATATTTGCATATTTTTGTTAATTTGATGTTACTTGTTAGTATTGTTCTTGTGATTCTAGTCTCATAATAAAAAAACATCCGTGACTTAATGTTATTCCACATTTCTCTTAATCTCTGATGAAATGCGATCACCAACTTTAATTATTGATTTTTTCGCTGATTAACATGAATTATAATCGAATTTGGATCGATCATAAACAAATTGGGTATTTGCTAGGTCTAGTCAGGTTTTGGGTTAATATCTGGTTAGGTTACAATCAAGTTACGGTCAGGTTCGAGTTTGAATGCACGTGTGTATGGTCAGGTTAGGATATGATCTTGTCGAGTGCCGGTAAGGCTTGGTAATCTCAGGTCAGGTTTCAGTCATCTTTGAGTACTGACCCTCATAGATCAAACCAGGTTTAAGTCAGGTAGATATCAGATTGAACTACCAGTCAGGTTTGTTTCCGACACCACTAGCCATGCCGATTGCCGGCCACTCCAAGGACCATGTCCATAGAACAACATGCACGTTGTGTCAAGCTCATGTCAACTTACATGCCCACTTTAGTATTTTTCAATTAGTTCTTAATGTGATTCTTTATGGAAGAATTCACTTAGTTAGGGCTCTTAATGTAGTTTAGTGGTTTTGTTTATGAAAGATTGGAATTTTATGTGTTTATTCAATGTAACCTTGAGTATATTGGCGTATTTCGTCTCAATAACTCAATTAGTAACCAAGATATGAAGAACTTAGGCGTATTTCGACTCAAAGTTCAACTGGGGTTTTTTGTGTATTCACTCTTGAAACTTTAATTCACAAGAATTAACTCAAAATCTACCTACTTTTATTGATGGCCGAAAACCCATATATATATTATAAGTTTTCCTAAACCTATTATAACTAGTAAAGCTTAAAGATAACAACTAATAAACTTATCTATCTTTATCTTACGGATAAAGATAAATAATAACCTATACTTATCACATGCCTATTCCTAATATAATTAGTAAAATAAGACTCCTATTTAGACTTTGATAAGGAATTAGACTCCTACATATAATAGGATTCATTTATCACTTAGAATTAAACTTAAATTAAAACCCTAATTTACATAGAATCCTAACAGAACTAGAACTCTATATAACGACTTCTCTTTCATATCAAACTCCCCCTCTAGAAAAAACTTGACCACAAGTTTTAGTCTTGGAAGCATGGTACCAAATCACAGGAAGGAAATGTTGCACATATGCCATTTCCTAGCAGTACTTTGAATGTTTCATAGCCTATCTTTTCCACAATTTCAAATGGTCCTTCATCCATAGACATTCCATTCTTGTGATTCACATGAAGTCTTTGTGCAGCAAGTAACAACCATACTTTGTCTCCTAAGTCCAACTTAGAGCCTTGGCATAGTTGTAGGACTTGTTGTCTCCCTTCCTTCTTGTTTTGTGCAGTTTTTAAAACTTCATGATGACATGAACTTATGCATACATGAGCTCCAGCTTGATTATCTTTCTCCTTATATGGCGTGGTATCCAATGGCTTGGGGCGCCTAGATTTATGAGGTAAAAATTGCAAGACCATGCGTTTATCCCCCATTAAAACTGAGTAGGCATTAGTTTTCCCATTATGCATCACATGTCTATCACTTTGCCATGGTCGTCCTAATAACAATGAGCATGCAGTCATGGGCAAAGCATCACACCATAGTTGATCCATGTATTCACCTACACGAAAACCAACTACAGCTTGTTTACGTAGCCAAATGCCATCATCATTTAACCAGCTGAGTTTATATGGCTGCGGATGCTTGCGCGTTTGCAGATTTAATGATTCAGCCATAGACAAATCACAAACGTTAGTACATGAACCACTATCTATGATAAAAGGACAAACTTTACCCTTGATGATACAGTTTGAATGGAATAAGTTTGTACGTTGCTCGTCCACAGGGTCATCATGGCTAGAAGAGAACAAAGAGCGACAAATGAGTAAATTAGGTTGCTCTTGCTCTGGCTCACATATTGGTTGGTTCGACCAAAAATCCTCCTCATCCATAGAAGGTGTAGTAGCAATGGGGTCGTGTCGTTCTTCGGCCAAGTAATTGACCAATTCCTTACGTGTGGTGAGAGTGGTGTTAGGACAATTCTTAGCTATATGGCCGAGGCCTTGGCAACGAAAACACTGAGTTTTCTTAGACCTAAGCGTGGCATCAGCAGCCGAGTTCGTAGTAGATGCACTTGAGGATGGTGCGGCAGCCTTGGGGGGTACACTCGACGAGTCATGGGAAGGCGTATCACTCGAAGGTGGGCTGGATGTAGCATCCGACGAGTTGGTAGGTGGGAATAACCAAGGGGTGCGCCTTGAATGTTGGCGTTTCACTTTGGATGCTAGAAGAGACACCTCATCAAACGTCACGTAGGACTGTAATTCCACGACATTGGCAATGGACCGATGCAACCCAATAAGGAAGCGAGCGATTTTCTGTTCATCCTCCTCTTTAATATCACACGCCATATGGAGGCGTTCATACTTCTTAATATATTGATCGACGGTCATGGTAGATTAGCGCAAGGCGTTGAGGCGCACAAATAGTTCTTGGCGGTAGGTCCGTGGAACAAATCTCTTACGCATGTTAACTTTGAGAGAGGACCAACAATCAATAGGTGGTTTCTCTTCACGGGCACGTCTCGTTCGCGTAGACTCATACCATAGGGACGCATATTTAGTTAGCTTGAGGATGGCATATGAAAACTGTGAGCCATCACTCAAGTTCTTGTGATCAAAGAACCTGTCTAAACGGCTTTCCCACTCCAAATAGGCTTTGGGGTCAAGGTCACCATCAAAGGATGGTAAATCAGCCAACCGTAAGTCATCCTCACGCCTAGGGTGATGTGGAGGAGGGCATGCGAATTGGACATCACATTCAAGGGTGCTTACTTTCGTGTTGAGGGCCGTTAGTTGGGCTAGGACGTAGTGGAGTTGCTCGTTGTTGGCCTTGATGGCGTCGAGCATGTCGGATGGAGTATCGGACATTGTGTGCGAGCAGTGGTGTTGAGGCTATGCGGGGAATAGTCGAGGCTGGCGAGTGTGCTGGGCAGTAGGCGTGGGTGAGACGAGGGGTTGAAATAGCAGCCACACCACTTGATGTGATTCTTTATGGAAGAATTCACTTAGTTAGGGCTCTTGATGTAGTTTAGTGGTTTTGTTTATGAAAGATTGGAATTTTATGTGTTTATTCAATGTAACCTTGAGTATATTGGCGTATTTCGTCTCAATAACTCAATTAGTAACCAAGATATGAAGAACTTAGGCGTATTTCGACTCAAAGTTCAACTGGGGTTTTTTGTGGATTCACTCCTGAAACTTTAATTCACAAGAATTAACTCAAAATCTACCTACTTTTATTGATGGCCGAAAACCCATATATATATTACAAGTTTTCCTAAACCTATTATAACTAGTAAAGCTTAAAGATAACAACTAATAAAGTTATCTATCTTTATCTTAAGGATAAAGATAAATAATAACCTATACTTATCACACGCCTATTCCTAATATAATTAGTAAAACAAGACTCCTATTTAGACTTTGATAAGGAATTAGACTCCTACGTATAATAGGATTCCTTTATCGCTTAGAATTAAACTTAAATTAAAAATCCTAATTTACATAGAATCCTAACAGAACTAGAACTCTATGTAACGACTTCTCTTTCATATCAGTTTTTCAATCTGACTTGTGTGGAACCGATTCACATTAACATTAGTGTGCATTCGGAAACACACACACTATATAATACAGAAACTCACTATATCATTCAGAAACACACTGTATCATGCAAAAACTCACTATATCATTCAAACACACACTATATCAAGCATAAACTCACTATATCATTCAGACACTCATTATATCATGGAGAAACTAAATCATTTTATATGTTAGAACACGTGTCATGATATATACTACGCAACTTAGATCTTCCTGTATGTTAAAATATTTTAATTAATTCCTCTATTATATTGCATATAATTTCACATTATGTTTTTCGTTAATAAAATATACTATATTGTATATAAGTTCACTATATCTCTGTAGAATTCACTATATGAAGTCAATATCTTACAAACCCGATGTACACTAAGTTAGTGTGCACCGGGTCCATTTGAGTTTTTTTATTAGGTTTTAGTTATCAACTGACCATGTATGCTCGCAGACCACGTGTGGTACTTGTGTCATGTCGGGCCAGTCTCTGGCTCTCTGCAAAACAGGGACTAAGTATGGGCTACAGGACACCAAGACACCACCATGTCACATCGTGCCCTCTCCTTGAGCAAATCAGGCTAATCCGCCCTGCCCATGAGCTGCTGCCTGTTTTTGTTCAACTATTCCATCCCATATGTGAATCATTCGAGTAATATTCCCATCAACTTAGATTTAAAATTCATAGATGTTGGATGTAACAAGAATACAACATTTCTTCTCTTCCAGTTAAGAAAGCCAAAAGCCTCTAGCTAATTACACAACTAAGGGGAAAGGAGATGCACAGGAGTTGGTAAAAGAAAGTAAAGGAGAATATGAAGAGCTGACACTCAACATTTACATACAGTATAAGACATTTGTACATAAAATAATGGCGAGCTTGCTGTACGAAAAATGATCAGTATCATTGCAAAATTGTTAATCTTCATTGAGATCAATCAGGAAGCCATTAGCTCAGCTGCTCCCCTGTGGGGGAGTTATTTGCAAGATTTCAATGTTAAGAGTAAATGTTGCCCCAGGCTGCAGTTAAATTGAAGATATCAGCAAAATCTTCTTAAATGACCAAAGTGATTTAGCAAGAGAATCCATGTTCATTGAACCTTCAAATGAATCAACGAACATGCTGTATGTAATAAAAGAGGACAGTGGTGACTAAAAACTGCAAGTACTTAGTTAGGAATTACCGGGATCTCATTTGATCCTTTCTTCCCGTATCCAGCTTCTGGGGGAACTATCACAGTCCTCTAATATTTGAAGCCAATCACCCAAAAGAGAAAATAGGTGAATGTGAGAACTTAACATATGAAAATAAGGAAATTGTGTAAACGAAAAAAATAATACCTTATAAAATTTTAACCAAATCAGTACCTTATAATGAAAGACGTATCTAAACAACTATTTCCTCGATCCGTTTTTTTTTTTAATTGCTACATTTTCCTTAGATGGTTGTTTCTTTTTAATTGCTACATTTTCCTTATTTGGGGTATTTGGCCCACCATAAAGTAATACTATTATAATTGGTGTTCTCTTTTTCCACCAAAAAATACTACTTTTTCACTTTTTCCCATTATTTTACATTAAATAGGCCAAAAAATACCATCAAAAAAGCTTGAAAGTGACTTTGCCTTTATTGTGCATACAACAATGTAGCAATAAAAAAAAAAGGAGGGAGTACCTTATAAATATAAAAGCTAATAGCTTTCCCTACTGTTTAATGGGCTCCATCAAAGTGACACATGACACCTAACGGAGCAGTTTCAAATTTCCGTGTTATACTTCTGAATTTTGTGTAGTTATTCAAATACTTCTTTGCAAAAGATATTTTAATATAGGCGTATACAAAAGGTACTTTTTAACAGATTTTATTAGTAAGCATGAAGAATTCCGTGACAAGCAATATGCTGTTTAGGAGAAGAGAGAAGAATCTTGCACCTTGCCTCCTAGTTTCATTCCTTCAACAATAGAATACAAAGCTGGAGGAGGTTTAGGAGCTGCCTGTGCAGAAAATAGTCCATTTGGATTGTCAACGAACTCACGCTTCCGTTCTCTACCAGGAGTAGAACCAACTTTGAATACATATGGCTGCAGTATGAAGAAAAGCCATGCATTATCCATGTATTTCATGGGAGACAGAAAACTAAAACTCATACATAGGAAGGTACATCAAATGCAAAAAGGACATAAAAAGGTTGGGGCAGGTAGAGATTACTTATCTTGACTGTTTTACAATCAAGGTTAAACTCCTAGAAAAAAGAGAGCACAACAAGCAAGATCAAGTCTGTAAAAATCTAGGCAATGTTCGAGATCTAAGAGCTTCAGAATGACAGATTAAAATTACCAGTCACTAAACAGACTTTACCAAGAGATGGACAAGAATGTAATCACCTGAGCAATGATTCGATTTCCAGCCAAAATCTTAGATTCTCGGCTCGAGACAGCTGTTATGCCGCGATATATACAATCAAAATGAACCTGCAAACAGTAACTTAGACTAGTTAATTGAATCAAACATGTCAAAAAATGACCACACAATAAAGCAAAGTTAAGCACACCTGAATTATCGATCCCTTTACAGCTACTGGCCCCTTTCCCTCATCAAAATCATAGTACTTCAATCCATCAGCTGTTACAATTATACACAAACATCATGTAAAAGGTAGGTAGAAATGGTTTTTTTTCTTGTTAACACTCTCATGTTTGGGAGACCTTGCTTGAAGTGATGAAGATATGACGCAATAGTCTTTAACCAAGTCTCCCCGTCTCTACTAATGGGGATTGTGCAAATTACACTCTGGAAGGATGTAAATGCTTTGCATCCTTATCTATGGTAAAAAGGAAATTCATTAGAATACGATCAATCCTATATGGTTTAAAGCAATTAAATTTCCAGGATCTCTATTTTTGTTTCATATAAAGACTCTTACAGCCTCTTTTCTACGTCTTCTATTACCAGACCCCGAAGATGGAAATTTCTTAGAATAGGAATAATCCTAGATAACCTGAAGAAATCAGATAAGTTGTACTATGTCCATGAATATCAAATGCCATTAGAATTGAAATTCAACAACATTTAATTGGACTATTGGTGCTGGTCCATCTCACTGTCAACTGAGTAAACCAGATGTCAGGACTGAATATGACCATGCTCTTGCACATTCTAAATCGTATTAACATCAAACACACTGATTTCTACTTAGATAAATGCAATCTCAAAAATCTACGAGTCACTGCGAACACCCTGTTAACTAGTTTCAAATAATTGACATGCATCTACCCACTCAAATGATGCCATCGACAGGATCATACTGTATCTTGTCGTCCTAGACAAGTTTTCAGTAGTTTATATGCTATACACCACCACTATTGCCTTTGTCTGGCTCCCCAGCACTATATGCTGCGTCCATAAAGAAGAACAACTTACCATCTTAAGTAGACAAGGGTAATTTGATACAGGAAGAGAAAATTACCTCAATAACCTCAACGTTGAGCTGTTCAAAACCATTGACATGTACTTGACACAATGAAAAAATCAAAACAATGTTTCCTATTGTCTACATCCATCAGCTCCCATTTTCTACCACAATGCCTCAATTATCAATCAAGGTATGGGAAATTTTTTCTAAAAGTATTTGATCTTGAGAATAGAAAAGGGAAACATTGTGAAATAGTATATAGAATAGGCACCTCTGTGTTTTTTTTTTCATAGTGCCCATTTCGACGAATGGTTGTAGACAACACAGTGTTCAGGTCATTCGAGGTAATTTTCCCACAAATATTCTTAGTTGAACTATAGTAAACGATTTCAACTCTTATCAAGTCACAGTTTCATTGTCTTGTACAATAAGTTGTACAAAGAAAATAAATATTACAGTTCTCTGTCGATCTTTTTCGTCTCCACCAGTAGGCTGGAGAATATCACATAGCTTCATCGCATTACAAATGCAATGCTATAACCTCTCAGCTAAACGGGCTCCTAGAAATTGTACACGCACTGAAATTCAATAAACTATATTTTAGCAATGAACTATATTTTAGCTTAGGTGATTCATTTTTATCATTGTATATGAGTTTCTAATAAATAGAAATATTGAATTTAGTTTATTTCTTTCTATCTATATTATATTTTGCGCCTACAACAATTGGATTCTTTTAAATTTGTAAGGGTTATGAACAATTTCTGGTTCGCAGTATGCCAGCTACAGTCCAGTGTCACTGGATTGCTGCTGCTGCGGTAGTATTATGCAGCAATCTAGTTCCCTCAAATGCATCATAGAATTTTAGAGGGCTTATTATGCAATGTCCGAAGGTGAGAAAACAAAATGATAGAAAATTTTTCTCTATGTAAAGAATGAATCGGTTGTTACTCAATTGCACTATAAGACGATTTATGGTGGAGGAAGGTAATCACATAAGGAAGAACTTCATAGCCCAAAATTTTTCTAGCAAGAGATTATGTTAATTTTAGACATTTGAATAAGAAGTGTATTGGTTTTTACAGCAAAGTAACTCATATTAGCATCTAGATGATAATCTGAAACATGACGATTTGCAATGAGCTAATGACTCACAATCGAAAGAATCAACCCATCTCAAGTCCAATAACATCTTCTATTTAGTTGCAACACTTTCCCATTATATTTGCTCTAAAAATAGTTGTACCGTGCCATTTTTGGTATGTATGTTCTCTCATTCTCTCTCATCAACCTTCATCATATGAGCACCTTCTCCATCTCTATCTATCCTTTTCATGTTACATGAGTCTCCTAAGACACCATGTATTTCCCCTAGTTGCAACTATAAAACGGCGCAAGTTCATAGAAGAAACAGCTGAAGCAAAAAATCAACAGCAAGAAATCAATAACAAAGTAGAAATGCTAATAAGGACCTGGGTAGGTCATCTTCTATGCAATGAAGCACCCTGAATGACCTAAATCTTATGAGCTATTGAGGAAAAGTTTTTGGTAAAGCATCCACATCAATTATCCAATATCCACATGCAACAACAGCTCATACCCAAATACTTGAGATCATTTATCAGTTATCAAGAATGACCTAATCTAAGACACAAACAGACAATAAACCCACCAAGAAAGCAGGTTAGTAAAGTTTGCTACTTTACAACAAACAGCATGTGGAAACTCGGCAAAAGAACATATGATACAACAAATCCATTAAAATCTTAGATATTTCTGAAAAAATAAAATCAATCATACCCACATCAGCAGATTGTATAAAGAATGCAATAAAGCATATAAAGATATTATTAGTATGTAGAATTATTAATAAAACAAATAAAACATCAATTTATGAAATATTTAAAGAAGAAAGAGGTGAACTAACGGCTAGTTTGATAGTCTTCAGGAGGGATGATCTTCTTGCTCCTTCTTTCTCTTGCAAAGGATGGAAGAGGCAATGAAATGAGGGTAATTGGGAGTAATGAAGTAAGAATTGCACAGCGTCTGGCAATGGGTGTGGAAAGAGGAACAATTACTGATTTCTCCTCCTTAAGCCTTGGTTGGGGTTCTCCAGATTTTGAGATAATTTGATTATTCTGGGTAACTGCCCATCTGTTGAATGTGTTTGTCATGGAATTGAAAGCCATGATATTAAGATTTGAGAATATTGTTGGCTCTATGAGCGGAAGCCAATCTATTCAAATTTCATGCCTATCTTTAGTTATCCACAGTTCCACTACACTTCCACACAGTATTCCAGTCTATCAGGCTAGTAGAGTTTGTGTAGAGGGGAGATTGCCTATTACGATGCACATTCTTACTATCTTTAATAATTAAAAAAAAAGTTATAAGTTTACATGAGTTTAATAAATTCTAATCAGCTGTAACAAGTTTCAATAAAGTTTAATAAATTTCAATAAGGTAATTTTTTATTTATAATTTGGTATTAGATATTTAGTCAATGTGTTTTTTTTTAATAAAGAAATTGAACAATTAGATCTTGACCTTTAAATAAGACCAGAACACAACATACTTACGGACGATGGTAGAGAAAGAAACATTAGACGAGGAGAACTAATACACTAGGTTGGACACTCCTCGCCCATAGTGGACACATAAAATTTGAACTTGGTTGACTTCTCTAAAACAGTGAAATGACAGACAAGTCATATAAATGCTTCATGTCTTCCAAACATCATTAAATAATGGAACTAATCTCCCAGGGGACTTTCGAGCACCTCCTATTAGAGTTTATAATAGCCAAATTAGCCCCTTCATTCACCACAGAGTGAACTTTTATAAAATCCGCAACTTTAACACCCTCCCTGAAGCCCCACACTTCCGCTTCAAGAATGGAACAGTAAAGAAAATAAAATTAGCCCCTTCAAGACACAACTCCCCCTTATAGTTTCTAATAGTAAAGCCTAAGGCAGCTTCTCTAGATTCTAACTTGTATCCATAAAAATTGAGCTTTTACTAGCACTCGAAGAAAAGGGGACCACCTAAGCTTTTTACCTTGGGGGGAGGGTTATGTCCAGCAGAAGGGGAAAAAATCTCATCAAACAATTGGAAAATAGTCCAGTCTTTGACATAGTTGACAATTAGAGCCACAACTTTAAAAGGGAGGAGGAATCAACCTGAAAAATTACTTTATTTGTGGAGAACCAGCTAAACCACCAAATAATACGCATACGATCCATTTGCCTATTTGACAAGCGAACCTTGTTAGCTTTAAGGTTAGCCGTAATATCCTCACTCAGAGTAACAATCAGGAAACTAGTCCACCCGTGGTTCAAATATAGCAAACTAAAGGTATCTTAGACAAAGGGACAACTAAAAAGAAGATGATTAACATCTACATTATAAAAATTACAACAATATATTCCTGAGGAAGGGAAACATGATTAGGCTGAAGCGTTTCTTGACATCCTTTCCACATAAAACTTTTAATTCTATAAAATGGGTTTAACTAATCTAGAAATGCACCACATTGGATGGGCGCAGAGCGTTTGAGAAAAATTAAATGATCTGATTTAAAATCGGAACAAATAGCACTTAACTAATCTGGTTTGAGCTTAACTAATCCGAACTTGTACTGGATTGGGTGGGGGCGGAGTGGTTAATAAAATTAAGTTGATCTAATTTAAAACCGGCGCAATTAACGCTTAACTAAACTGGTATGGAACTCAAAATCGGATCAGTTATGAAAGTTAATTGATCTAGTTTTGGGTCCAAATCAGATCAGTTAATAAATTGGCGCCGACTCCAATGTTTATTGTAATAAACTTGTTGTTCTTTCGTTTGCTGCACACATGGCATGAAAAAGTTGGCGAAAGATAAATTAAGTTCAGTCCCTCAAAATATAACAAAACGATATCATTTTGTATCGTGTGCACCTTGAGAAAGATAGACCCGTGTCTTCCATCTAATTTGTGTGAATGGTGGTATAATACAAAATTCCACTATTCACCTCAAACAACTCCATATGAAGTTCATCAGCTAAAAATTTCACGAAGCAACTGAAAAGAATGGGAAATCAAAAAAATCTGGTCGACGAATTCATATAATACTCTCTCCGTCCCAAAATATAGTTCCCATTTCATTTTGCACAGTCTCTAAGACATAATTTTGACCTACGATATCTTCTATTTCTTATTAGTAAAAAATATAAAAAGTTGATATTACGAATTTATTTAATGAGACAAATCTAACAAGACCCCTCATGAATATGTTTTTTTGTATACATTAGTAAAAATATTTGGTCAAAGTTTTTAAAATTTGACTCTCAAAATAGAAATGGGAACTATATTTTGGGACAGAGGGAGTATTATCTAAAAAATTTTGTTACAGGTTTGCCAAGGAAAGCTAAAAACTTTGACACAATTTCTGAACCTCTCCCGAGTGGGTTAATCCAACATTTTACGGTTGAAGAACATATTGAAGATGAAAGGATCCAATAAGAGGAGATTGTTGGTGAAAGTCGTAGCTATCGATGTCCAAAACGCACTAACAATATTCAAGGACAAATCATTTTTAAAGAAGAGGAGTATGTATCTAACTGCTCTAAGCTAACCAATCCAAAGTTTTTAATAACTTTATTTAATTATTAATTATGGTTGGTTTTGAGAGTAAAAACAGTTTTCAAGGGCTTAATTTGCTCTAATTCAGGTGGTAATGAGCAGTAACAAGTACGACCGAAGCTTAGGAACAAGGGCACTTGTACCGGAAGCTAAAGTTGTTATTTGGCTAAACAAGATTAAGATAGTTAATGGTAATTAATTAGCACTAATATTATTTAAGAGTTGTTTAATTATATTTAAGCAGCTTGTTCTATATTGGCTTATTAGTTTAGTTAGTTATGTGCTTAAACGTGTAATGAAACTAAGCTACCAGCTGCCCGTGTAGGATGTAGAGGTGCATTCTTCAGGCGGGTGATATTGATTTTTTTTAAGTCCTAAAATGATTAATTTACACTAAATTAATCAGCTAGCACCAAAACATAAAAAAAGCATCATTTTAGCGAATTTCAAGCTACGGTATTCCGTAGCAATTTTGTGATGTTTGTCATAATGTAATGAAGCAAGAAGGTGAAGCATGGAGCTTATTCATGCTTATATAGGTGTATGAAGACAAGGTTCCAATTACACACTTTCCTAGCAAGGAAGGAAGGCTCCTTACTGGAGTCTTCTGTTTCATGTCATTTTAGGCTCTAGGACTTTTGCTACTTGTTCTGCATTGGGAAACAACTTGAGGTTTGTTACCTATGGTTGGAAAGATATTCAAGTATAGGAAACCCTCCAATTGCTTTCCTAAGTTAAATTCACATCCAATCAGAGGTTATAGCAAAAAGAACAGAGAAAGGTCTTTCTGTCTGAATTTCAGCAGCTTATTCAGCTTTGAGCTTATTTTAAACATATTTTTGGATCTTGTTGGCCTTGAGTTTTTGACATGTTGCAGTATACATAGTTATCTTCTAGATTGTAAAATTTCAAGTTTGAGTAATTAAAACCAGAGAGTTATCTCTATTTGAAAACAAGTGTGTTTTCAACACAAAATCAGGCTTGGTGTTATTTATTAAAAATGTCTGTTGTTTGGTTGTGATTTATTGAGATGAGAGATAAGCTAGTAAAGTAGGTTGTAAAAAAAGTTTTTTCACCTTGTCTTAGCCTTGAGTGGTAGTTTGTCCTAAACAAACCCAGTGAGTTTACTTTGGTTCCTTTTATATTTTGTTGGTTGTTGACGATTTTCAATCTAAATTAACTAAATCTTCTTTTAGTGGACTTTACGAAGATTTACTTGGATGTGAAGCTGTATCAAAAGTTGGGTGGTTATGTCCACAAGAGATTCGTGGTGACAATTGCTTGAAGAACCGTGCTGAAGCGAGTGAGTAAGTTGAAAGGAGTATTACCGCATGTGTTCGATCTAAAGCTAACTATATTATTGCCCCATACCTTGAAGAGTATGTTTTAGTACCTAGTTGATAATGTCTTTTCATAATACTATTTTGGATAACTATTGTTGGTATACATATGATTGTCGAACTTAATTTTTTGTTGTAGTCTCCATTGGATGCTCTTGATAATATCTCCTTCAACTCACACAATATACCATTTTGATTCTATGCGTCAAGAACCACCCCGAGGCTTACTAATCAAAAACATATTGAATAGGTATTGTTTTATTTTATTTTCATTTCCTTTTGTTCTTTATTAACATCATACATTGTAACTATTATAAAATGTGGTATTGTAGTGTGATGAAAAGATTACGTGGATGTGGTCCAAGAAGAGCCACACTTCCTCAATGGAAATCAGTGAAGGTAAAGGATCTTGATTGTCCTATCTTTAAGTTATTAGTTACCCTAATTTTATTGATCGTCGTGTTGAGAATTATTTTTTTGAAATAATTTTCAATTTAGTGCGCACAACAACAAGATGGAGTTGCTTGCGGCTATTACGTGATGAGGTTTATGTTCGATATACTTACTTGTTGCACGAAAGTCGATAATCTTGAGAAGGTTCGTAACATTCCGTCCCCATATAAACTATGACTTAGTTTCATCCTAATGAGTCCTTAAACAACTTATTAAACTAGAATGTATTACATGCTATGGTATGAAATATATGAATCTGACCTAAAACGACCTTTACTTGCACAAACTTGATTAGAACGATCAAATTAGACTTGTAATTGTCCTAGTAGTCCTTAAACTACATATTAGATTATAATGTAACCTAAAATTATATGCTATGGAAAGCTATGGATGAATTTGACCCAAAATGGCCTAGAAACAGCCTTTAGTTGCACAAACTTGACTAGGATGATCAAATTAGACTAGTAATCATCCTAATAGTCCTTAAACAACATATAAGACCAGAATGCAACCTAAAATTACATGAAATGGATGAATTTGACCCAAAACGGCCTAAATTGGCCTTGAAACGGCTTTTACTTGCACAAACTTGACTAGAACGATCAAATTAGACTTGTAATCGTCCTAATAATCCTTAAATAACATATTAGACCAGAATGTAACCTAAAATTACATGTTATGGTATGAAATGGATGAATTTGACCCAAAACGACCTAAAACGGCCTTCAAACGACCTTTACTTGCACAAACTTGACTAGAACGATCAAATTAGAGTTGTAATCGTCCTAATACTCATTAAATAACATATTAGATAAAATGTAACCTAAAATTACTTGCAATGGTATGAAATGGATGAATTTGACCCAAAACGGCCTTGAAACGGCCTTTACTTGCACAAACTTGACTAGAACGATCAAATTAGAATTGTAATTGTCCTAATGGTCCTTAAACAACATATTAGACCAGAATGTAACCTAAAATTACTTGCTATGGTATGAAATGGATGAATTTGACCAAAAACGGCCTAAAACGGCCTGAAAACGGCCTTTACTTGCACAAACTTGACTAGAACGATCAAATTAGAGTTGTAATCGTCCTAATACTCCTTAAATAACATATTAGATAAAATGTAACTTAAAATTACTTGCTATGGTATGAAATAGATGAATTTGACCCAAAACGGCCTAAAACGGCCTTGAAACGACCTTTACTTGCACAAACTTGAGTAGAACAATCAAATTAGAATTGTAATCGTCCTAATGCTCCTTAAAAAACATATTATACCATAATGTAACCTAAAATTACTTCCTATAGTCGAATTCTTAATCTCTCTTAACTAATGCTCTCATGTGCTTAATCCATATGCATCATTTGGTATTAGAGCAGGTTGAGAGCATCTTAAACACCACCTAAACCTATTCCCTAAGCTTAAACACATTCCTAAACACATTTCCTAAAACTAATCATAAAATCGAAAAAAAAACAGTAAAACATTTAACCCAAAGGTTTTTGCCAATGTCTCCTTCCTTTATTTGCGGTTTTGACATATGATAGGTCATTTTAGGGTTGAAGAAGTGAAATTTCCGCTGGTACAATTTGAGAGTTATCGGAGTTCATTTGCTAATATTTGGGTTGGTTTTTCTTAACAGGTCTAAAACTGGCGAAAAATTTTAAGCCGAGGAGAAGCTTTATATAAGTTGTTCTAGTTCTTATGCCATGGGTTCCTTATACCAGAACCACGAAAGCATTATAACTCATAAGTTTGATAGTTTTCATTGTCCATCTAAATTTCAAAAGTGGATTCACCAAGTTGATAAAGTTTATGAATGGTATGATCTTTCCGATTATGCTTTGATTGAACTACTCAAAATTTTTTAAAAAAACATGCTTTAGAATGGTGGGAAGACTTAATGGCCAAGAGAAGAAGAGATGGAAAATAGAAGATTAGTACATGGAGTAAGTTGAGAAGAGAGCTCAAAAAGAAGTTTTTGTCATGCTCTTATCAAAGGGGTTGTTTATGTAATTCTTATGTAAGAGAAAAACTCGATCATTGTACTAAAAAACTTCAAAAAGAGTATTTGTCAACTTTCAAGCCATGAAATAAAATCTCCATTAACTTCAGTAACCTATTAAAGACGTTGAATTTGATGTTATCAATTGAAGAAACCCTCTCAAATGAAGAAATAATGTATGGAGGCCGAATTCATAGTGGAAGAAAAGGAGGAAGTGGTATGTTGTGAACCAAAGGAAAGCACAAGGATAGCGGAACCAGTAGAAGAAAAACATCTTAAGAGTGATAATAAATAATTAGACAAATATTTTGAAGTTCCTATAATGTTATCTAAAAAATTTTATGGAGCGGGAATTACCACGAAAAGTTGAAAACTTTGATACAATTTATGAACCTCTTCTAATTTGGTTAATTCAAACTTTTGGGGTTGAATAACATATTGAAAATGAAAGGAGCCAATAGGATGAGATTGTTGATGAAAGTTGTAGCTTTCCATCTCCAAAAAGCACGAACAAGATTCAAGGACGAATCTTTTTTTAAAGAAGGGGAGTATGATGCATACACATCTAGCTTCTCTAAGCTAACCAATCCAAAAAATTTAATAAGTTTATTCAATTATTGGTTATGGTTGGTTTTGAGAATCAAAAAGGTTTGCAAGGCCTTAATTTGCTCTAATACAGGTGGTAATGAGCAAGAACAAGCACGACCTAAGGCAAGGAACACGGGCACTTGTATCCGAAGCTAAATTTCTTTTTTTGCTAAATAATATTAAGATAGTTAATGGTAATTAATTAGCACTAATCTTGTTTAAGAGTTGTTTAATTATCTTTAAGTAGCTTCTTTTAAATTAGCTAAGTAGTTTTGTTATATGCTTTAACGTGTAATGGAACTAAGCTACTAGCTGCCCATGAAGGATGTAGAGGTGCTTTGCTTGAGGTTCTTGATATTGATTAGTATTTTTTAAGTCCTAAAATGCTTAACTTATAGTAAAACAATGAGTTAGCACCAAAACATAAAATAGCATCATTTTAGCCAAGTTCAAGCTACGGTATTCACTAGCAATTTTGTGATGCTTGTCATGATGTAATGAAGCAAGAAGGTGAATCAAGCATCTTATTCATGTTTACATAGGTATTTAAAGCCAAAAGGTTCAATTACAAATTTTCCTAGCAAGGAAGGAAAGCTCCTTATTGGAGTATCTTATTTCACATCATTTTAGGCTCTAGAACTGCTGCTGCTTGTTCTACATTTGGTAGCAACTTTCCGTCATCATCTTTAGGCGTGTGACCTATGGTTGGAAAAATATTTAAGCGTAGAAAACCCTACAATTGGTTTCATATTTAAATGTGCATCCAATCTGAAGTTATAGCAAAAAGAATAGAGGAAGGTCTTTATGTCCGGATTTTAGCAGCTTATTCAGCTTTGAGCTGATTTTAAACATATTTTTTTATCTTTGTTCGCCGTGAATTTTTGACATGTTGTAGTGTAGATACTTATCTTATAGGTTATACAATTTCATGTTTGATTAATTAAAAACAAAGAGTTCTCTCTATTTGAAAACAAGTGTGTTTTTAGTCCAAAACCGGGTTTGGTTTTGTTTACAAAAAAATCTTTAATTTGTTGTTTGCTTGTCATTCATTGAGATGAGAGCTAAGATGGTAAAGTAGGTTGTAAAATAATTTGTTTCAACTTTTTTTAGCCTTGAGTGGTGGTATTTTGGTTGTGATTGTGGTGGTAGTTTGTCCTAGAATAAACCAGGTGAGTTTATTTTGGTTCCTTTTAGCCGAATTCTTAATTTCTCTTAACTAATGCTCTCATGTGCTTAATCCATATGTATCATTTGCTATCAGAGATGTAGGTTACTTGGAAGAATCTTAAACACCTCCTAAACCTATTGCCTAAGCTTAAACACATTCCTAAAACTAATCATAGAACCGCAAAAAAAACTGCTAGAAATTTTACCCAATTTTTTTTGGCAATATCTCCTTCATTTGTTTGTAATTTTCGACTTGTGATAGGTCATTTTGGGGGTTTAGGAAGTGAACTTTCCGCTGGTAAAATTAGAGAGTTATCGGAGTTCATTTGCTATTAATCTGAGTTGGTTTTTCTTAAAAGGTCTAAAACTGGCAAAACAAATTTAGCCGAGGAGAAGCGTTATATGAGTTTTTCTAGTTCTTATGCCATGGGTTCCTTATACCACGAAAACATTATAATTCCTAAATTTGATGGTTTTCTTTGTCCATCTAAATTTCAAAAATGGCTTCACCAAGTTGATAAAGTTTATGAATGGTATGATTTTTTCGAATATGTTTTAATTGAAATAATCAAAATATCTTGTAGAAAACATAATGGTGGTAATACTTAAAAGGCCAAGAGAAGAAAGGACTTAAAATAGAAGATTAAAACTTGGAGTAAGTTGAGAAGAGAGCTCAAGGAGTTTTTGCCATGCTCTTATATTATCAAAGGGGTTATTTATTTAGTTCCTGTGTAAGAGAAAAACTCGATATTTGCACTCAAAAATTTCAAAAGAGTATTTGTTAACTTCAAGCCGTGAAAGAAGATCTCCATTAACTTCAGCAACCTATTGGAGACATTAGATTTGAAGTTACCAAAGAAACCATCTCAAATGAAGAAACAACTATGCAGGCCGAATTCATAGTGGAAGAAACGGAGGAAGTGGTCTATTGTGAACCAAAGGAAAGCACAAGCAAAGTGGAACCAGGAGCACAACAACTCAAAAGTGACGATGATGAATTCGAAGAAAATTTTGAAATTCCTATAATATTATTTAAAAATTCTTGTTTTACAGGTTTGCCAAGGAAAGCTAATAACTTTTATGCAATTTCCGGACCTCTTCCAAGTTGGTTAATCCAAACTTTTTTGGTTGAAGAACATATTGAAGAAGAAAGGATCCAATAAGAGTAGATTGTTGGTGATTTTATTTAGCTTTCCATGTCCAAAAAGCACCAACAAGATTCGAGGACGAATGTTTTTTAAAGAAGGGAAGTATGATGCATACGCATCTAGTTGCTCTATGCTAACTAATCCAAAAATTTTAATAAGTTTATTTAATTATTATTTATTGTTGGCCTTGAGAATAAAAAATGTTTTCAAGGACTTAATTTGCTCTAATCCAGGTGGTAATGAGAAAAACAAGCACGACCTAAGCTTAGGAACAAAGGCACTTGTATCCGAAGCTAAAGTTGTTGTTTGGCTAAACAAGATTAAGATAGTTAATGGTAATTAATTAGCACTAATCTTGTTTAATAGTTATTTAATTATCTTTAAGTAGCTTGTTCTGAATTAGCTTATTACTCCCTCCGTCCTCTATTAGTTTAACCCTTTCTTTTGCACATAGTTTTAGGAGAAATAAATTATGTGGGTTATAGAATGAAAGAAAAACTATTATTTTACATTAAAGTTGAATGTATGTGTGATGAAAAGTTTGTGGTCCCATTCCAAAAACAGCAAAAAAAAAAAGAAAGGGGTAAACTAATAAGGGACACCCTTAAAAGGAATACGGGTAAACTAATAGAGGACGGAGGGAGTAGTTTAGTTAGTTATATGCTTAAACGTGTAATGGAACTAAGCTACCAGCTTCCCATGAAGGATGTAGAGGTACTTGCTTGAGGTGCGTCTATTAATTAGTGTTTTTGAAGTCCTAAAATGCTTAAATTATACTAAAACAACGAGTTAGCACTAAAATAGAAAATAGCATCATTTTAGCAAACTTCAAGCTACGTTATTCACTAGAAATTTTGTGATGCTTGTCATGATGTAATGAAGCAAGAAAGCCAAGGGTTCAATTACAAAATTTCTTAGCAAGGAAAGAAAGCTCCTTATTGGAGTCTTCTGTTTCACGTCATTCTAGGCTCTGGAACTGCTGCTACTTGTTTTGCATTGGGCAGCAACTTCCCGTCATCGTATTGTGGCGTGTGACCTACGGTTGGAAAGATAATCAAGTGTAAAAACTCTGCAATTGTTTTCATAGTTAAATTTGCATCCAATCACCAGCTATAGCAAGAAGAATAGTGAAAGATCTTTCTGTCCGGATTTCTACAGCTTATTCAGATTTGAGCTTACTTTAAACATATTTTTGGATCTTTGTGGCCTTGAATTTTTGACATGTTGTATTATAAATAATTATTTTCTACCTACTAAAATTTCAAGTTTGAGTAATGAAAAACAAAGAGTTCTCTCTATTTGAAAACAAGCGTGTTTTCAGTCCAAAACTAGGTTTGGTTTTATTTATCAAAAATCTAAGAGCTAAGCTAGTAAAGTAGGTTGTAAAATAAGTTGTTTCAGCTTGTTTTAGCCTTGAGTGGTGGTAATTTGGATTGTTATTGTGATGGTAGTTTGTCATAGAACAAACCAGGTGAGTTTAGTTTGGTTCCTTTTAGTCGAATTCGTAATCTCTCTTAACTAATGCTCTCATGTGCTTAATCCATATGCATCATTATCAGAGATGTAGGTTAGTTGAGAGAATCTTAAACACCTCCTAAACCTATTCCTTATGCTTAAACATATTCCTAAAGACATTTCCTAAACCTAATCATAGAATTGCAAAAAAAAAAAACTGCTAGATTTTAACCCAAAGGTTTTCGGCAATATCTCCTTCATTGCTTTGTGTTTTTTGACGTATGACAGGTCATTTTGTGGGTTCAAGAAGTGAACATTCCGCTGGTACAATTTGAGAGTTATCGGAGTTCATTTGCTATTAATATGGGTCGGTTTTTCTTAAGACCTCTAAAATTGGCGAAAATTTTTAAGCTAGAGAAAAGCTTTATATGAGTTGTTCTAATTCTTATGCCATGGGTTCCTTATACCAGAACCACGAAAATATTATAATTCCTAAATTTGATGGTTTTCTTAGTCTATCTAAATTTCAAAATTGGCTTCACCAAGTTGATAAAGTTTATGAATGGTATGATCTTTCCGATTATGCTTTGATTGAACTAATCAAAATTTTTTGTAGAAAACATGCTTTAGAATGGTGGGATGACTTAACGACCAAGACAAGAAGAGATGGAAAACTGAATATTAGAACTTGGAGTAAGTTGAGAAGAGAGCTCAAGGAGTTTTTGTCATGCTCTTATCAAAGGGGTTGTTTATGTAATTCTTGTGTAAGAGAAACACTCGATCTTTGTACTCAAAAACTTCAAAAGAGTATTTCTCAACTTCAAGCCATGAAAGAAGATCTCCATGAAATTCAGCAACCTATTGGAGACATTTAATTTGAGTTACCAAAGAAATCATCTCAAATGAAGAAACAACAATGGAGGTCGAATTCATAGTGGAAGAAAAGGAGGAAGTGGTCTGTTGTGAACCAAAAGGAAAGCACAAGGATAGCGGAACCAATAGAAGCACAACAACTTTAAAGTGATGATAAAGAATTGGAAGAAGATTTTGAACTTCCTATAATATTATCTCAAAATTCTTATTTTGCAGGTTTGCCAAGGCAAGTTAAAAACTTTGATACAATTTTCGAACCTCTTCCAAGTTGGTTAATCCAAACTTTTGTGGTTGGAGAGCATATTGAAGATAAAAAGAGCCAATGAGAGGAGATTTTTGGTGAAAGTTTTAGCTTTCCATGTCCAAAAATCACTAACAAGATTCGAGGACGAATCGATTTTAAAGTAAGGGAGTATGATGCATACACATCTAGTGGCTCTAAGCTAACCACTCCAAAGTTTTGAATAACTTTATTTAATTATTGGTTGTGGTTGTTTTTAAGAATAAAAAAGGTTTTCAAGGGCTTAATTTGCTCTAATCCAGGTTATAATGAGTAAGAACAAGCACGACCTAAGCTTAGGAACAAGGGCACTTGTATCCGAAGCTAATGTTCTTTTTTGTCTAAACAAGATTTATATAGTTAATGGTAATTAATTAGCACTAATCTTGTTCAAGAGTTGTTTAATTATCTTTAGGTAGCTTGTTCTGAATTAGCTTATTAGTTTAGTTAGTTATATGCTTAAACGTGTAATGGAACTAAGCTACCAGCTGCCCATGAATGATGTAGAGGTGCTTGCTTGTGGTGCTTCATATTAATTATTGTTGTTTAAGTCCTAAAATGATTAACTTATACTAAAACAACGAGTTAGCACCAAAACTAAAAATAGCATCATTTTAGCAAAGTTCAAGCTACGGTATTCACTAGCAATTTTGTGATGCTTGACATGATGTAATGAAGCAAGAAGGTGAAGCAAGGAGCTTATTAATACTTACATAGTTTTTTAAAGACAAGGGTTTAATTACATTTTTTCCTATGAAGGAAAGCTCCTTTTTGGAGTCTTTTGTTTCACGTCATTTTTGGCTCTGGAACTGCTGTTGCTTGTTCTGCATTGGGAAGCAACTTTTCGTCATCACTTGAGGTGTGTGATCTATAGTTTGAAATATATTCAAGTGTAGAAAATCCTCCAATTGGTTTCATAGTTAAATTCACATCCAATCAAAAGTTATAGCAAAAAGAATTGAGAAAGGTCTTTCTCTCCGGATTTCAGCAGCTTATTCAATTTTGAGCTTATTTTAAACATATTTTTAGATCTTTGTTGGCCGTGAATTTTTTACATGTTGTATTATAAATAGTAATCTGCTAGTTTGTAAAATTTCAAGTTTGATTAATGAAAAAGCAGAGAGTTCTCTCTCTTGAAAACAAGTGTGTTTTCAGTCCAAAACTGGTTTTGTTTTGTTTGCTTGTCATTCATTGAGATGAGCTAAGCTAGTAAAGTAGGTTGTAAAAAAAGTTATTTCACCTTGTTTTAGCCTTTAGTGGTGGTAGTTTGGGTTGTGATTGTTGTGGTAGTTTGTCTCAGAACAAACCGGGTGAATTTACTGTGGTTCCTTTTAGTTGAATTCTTAATCTCTCTTAACTAATGCTCTCATGTGCTTAATCCATATGCATCAGATATCCTTCAAGCATATCATCGTTAAACTGATCTACAATAATATAGGTATCATCATCAACTCCAGACTAAACCACGATCTCAAAAAACTCATCCTCATCACTAAGATTTATATCAACAACTAGCAAATAGGCAAGTGCAAACAAATCCTCATGATATACTACTCCATTTTGGTGAATGGCATCCCCCATACTCATTTTCAAGCAAAACAAGTACTAAGACAAGGTCATCCCTTGTCTCGTTTTCTGTTTGCTCTTAGTATGGTATATTTAAGCAGATGTTTAGGTGAATTGAAAAATGATCCTAATTTGAACTTCCATCCTACATTGATAGAAAACATTTGAATCATCTTATGTTCGTAGATAATTTGTTACTTTTTGCTAGAGCTGACTATAGTTCTATTAGTATAATCATAGCAGCCTTTAGCAAATTCTCTAAGGCTTCAGGCCTTGAAGCTAGCATTGAGAAGAGCAATATTTATATTGCTGGGGTTTTAGATGAGGAAACTAGGGATATTGCAACTGTTGTTCATCTTCGTATTGGTGAACTTCTCTTCAGATATTAGGTGTTCCTTTATCTGTAAAGAAGTTGAATTACACTCAATGTAAAAGAGTGGTTAAAAAGATTACTGAGATAGCTCAAATTCGGATGACTAAAACTTTGAGTTATGCTGGTAGGCTTCAATTGGTTAGGAGTGTTTTAAGTAGTATGCAAATTAAAACTAATGAGCTCACATTTTCCCCTTGTCAAAAAAGATCATAAAGACTGTGGAAAGTGTGTGTAGAAGGTTTTTGTGGACTAGTAAGACAATGGGCACTAAGAAAGCTCCCATTTCTTGGAATTCTTTATATGACTTAAAGGTTGCTGAAGGCTGGAGTTTAATTAACATGGTTGTCTGGAAGGCTGCAATGTTTAAGTTACTTTGAGCTATTGGTTTTAAATAAGATAAGTTGTGGGTGCAATGGATTAATGCCTATTACTTGAGAAGGAAAAAAATCTACTCAGTGAATATTAGGAGTGACATGTCTCCTGAAGAAAATCATTAAATCCAGAGAACTGCTTGCAATTGTCGGAGATTGGGATGTTGTAGTCCATAATGGGAACTTCAGTGTACGAAAAGCCTACACTCTTATTTAGGGAGATGCTCAAAGGTGGATTGGAGGAGGTGGCTTTGTAACAACAAGGCTAGTCCTAAGAGTAAACTTGCATTGTTATGTGGCTTGATATTCACAATAGGCTTGCAACAATTGACAGAATTAGCAGATGGAAATTCAGGGATGGCAACGGGTGGGATTTGGGTCGGGTGAGCCATCACCCGGTTAGATTGACTCTCATCCATCCATCCGTCCCCCGCTTTACTCATCACCCGAAATCCATCCATCCGTCACAACCGGGTGGGTCGGATGATTAATTGGTGATAAACCTAAATATCAAATTTAGACTATAATGATTAAAAAAATAATATACCCAATTTCCACCTACACTTTCCCAAAATCATAAATAAATACGCCGATGTTTTTAGCATAGAGAAAAGGTGACCTCGCACCATACAAGTTTTAGAAAGTCGTCTTCACAATAATAAAGTCTCGACAACAATACTTCAACAATACGAGTTTGAACAAAAAAAATTAAACGGATGGATAATGGTCGGGTGCTTAATCGGGTGGTGGATCGGGTGATGGGTGAGAAATGGTCAGCCGCATCATACTCGGATCCGTTTCCCGGTCACTCGTCACCCGGTCTTCATCCGTTTATTATGGTTTTTCACCCTTTTATTTAAACAGGATGGAGCGGATTACTGGATATCCACTGGATATTGCCATCCCTAGATGGAATGTGAATTATGGTCTATGATGCATCTTATGTAATGCAACAAATGAATCAGTTCAACATTTGTTCTTTGAATGTGGCTATTCAGCTGAGGTGTGAAGGAGGATTCATATAGGTATCAACCAAATTTCATTACCTTTTTAAGAAGAGTGTAGGCTTGCTCAAAGCACAACTCATAGAAGAAGTGTGACTGCTAAAATTTATACCATAATATTTTCAAAAGTTATTCGTGCTATATGAATGCATAAAAAATGTTTGATAATAGATTCGTTAGCCCTCAATAATTAGTTAAGCTTGTTATGTTTAATGTAGCTTGTAATTGTAATGATGCTGAGAGGAAGATGTTAGTGCAGTAATGGCAAGTTGTAGGATGAGCCTTTTTGGCTAGGAGTCTGTTTAGTACCTGCTTATGGCTTGTTACTAGATTTAGTACTAGGTTGTACTAAATTCACTTTTTTTTTTGGTTATCAATAACTACTTTCAATAGCCAAGAAAAAATTATGTCTAAGTAAAAACCTTAAATTCAACATAATCAAAGACCCAACTTTATTAGCAGCTAACATATTAGCAACTAAATCAGAGTTCAAAAGTGATAGGGAATCTTAGAATTCTAACTACAAGTCTATCCACTTTATTTTTTCCACATAAGGATCAAACTGAGACTTCCATGGGTAAATCATAAAAGGCTCACCTTGAACATGTCATGGTCTCAGACAAACCAAATACATATCACAGGGATAAGAGAAACACATAAACCCGATTATTACCCATATCAAGGTGGTACTCTACATCACCTTTGTAGATCTGTCAATCAGCCTTAAGTCTAGCAATAATAGTCCTCATATCAATAGCAACACCTAACATTTTACCCACCAAACATGATTTTGATAAATTATCTATATATCTCTTTACTTGAGGTAAAGCATGTAATAATATAGCTTCAGGAAAAGTTGGAGAACCAGGAGAGTCACTTACAGAGAGATTAATCATATTAGAAGCAGCCATCATCTTAAGCAGAATGACCTTCAGCAATAAAATGAATAAAAGGTTCACCCTTCCCACCATTAACATCAAGCACCACATCCTTAAAAGACGTCATCCTCAACAAAGAACCAAAAATAAAAACCAAACCAAACTTAAAGAGTGTAACATGTAAATTTCTAGTTGATAGAATTGCAAAAGAATCAAGAAATATAAGACAGGAGTTAAAGGAAATTACTTGATAAGATAGACTTATATACACAAATAAATTAAGTGCAAAACCCTAAATAGGAGAGAGAACCGAAAGTTTTCCTATCCCGTTAAATGTGAAAGATGAATTAATGGATAGCAATACAGTGTCTTCAAGTAAAGTCCGACAAATTCGACCACCAAACACCATGCATACCACCGAAATGATGACAAAAACTAGAAAAGAAAAATTTAAGTAACTCACACACGATTGGGTGATTAAATGAAACTTCACATCCTCCATTAGAGAAACCCTAACCCTCTCTCTAAGCTTGTACTTAATGCCCATAAATTGAAGTCACCTAATGTACAAAAAGGTGAATTTAGTTGTAAACACTACTAGAAGAGCAGCAATTACTACTTCAATTAGGCCAAAAATTTCTGACAAAAGGCAAAATTAGGATAAACGCTACCCATTTTTGCAAACCTGGCCCTAATTGAGATTAGGGGGTGAAGAGAATTCTTCTAAATTGGATAAGCAAACTGTCAATAATATTAACATAAAAAGGACAATTTTTGTGGCAAAAAACAGACAAAACCATGATTGCAAATTTGATCAAAATCAAATTGGGGCATTTTTTCGAGTAAGTAGGGTTCCTAAAGGGATAGTTGGGGATGGATTAAAGGGAGGACCTTTTCTCTCTTTCTTTCTCTCTCATCTTTTAAATTTTATCATAGTAGTTTTTTGAAGATGAATCTAATGATATAAATTTTCTCTATCATATTATGGAGTAAGATATATATAAGATAAAACCAATTTTTCTTAAGGCATTAATTATTGATAAAAACAATTTTTCTTAAAACAATTAATGCCTTACCAAAGCGTGGATTATGCACTAGGGTAAAAGAACATATACCTTTTAAATTTAACTTTGAAAAAGAAATCTTTAGTTGTAAAATTTAAGGAAGCAAATAACAATAATTTTTTATAATTATAGACTCTAAAAATGATAAGACGTAGTTTAGAAAAGGGTGCATCACCATGCTCTACATGCACTTATTTACGTCCTAGGAGACCTAAATTACCCTTAACATTTCTATCCTATTGCGCCTTCTCCTTCTCCTGAAACCACCAACATCAATTGAACCCAGTAATTGAAGACAAACTAAGGGCCTGTTTGGTTCATTGAACTGGAATGGAATGGTATGGATATCCATACCAGGGTGGTATGGATCCAGAACCCCATACCAGTTTTAAACTGTTTGGTTCAATCCTGTAATGGATTCAATGTCCATTTCTGCTATTTGGTTCACTTTTGGAATGGATTCTGCATCCAGTTTTTATTTTAATATAAGGGGGTGTTTGGTTGGTTGAGTGGAAAGGGAAAGGGTTTGAGAAAGGGTTACAAGGAGAATGGAAAGGTTTACCCTTTGATTTTCAAAGTTGTTTGTTTAGATATTATCAAAGGAAACCCTAGTATTTCCCACCACCACAACTTTTCCCCTAAAACTACCACCACCCATGTAAAACTACTAACTTTCCCCCTCCTCCACCTTCCCCTCCCCGCGGCCACTGATTTTTACGGTAAATCATCTTTTCTCTTTCCTCCTCTCTTGTAGATCTAGAGTTTTTCGGCAAGGAAGAGGTGTTTTCCATGGATGGTGGTGGTTTTCGTGTGGATTGTGGTGGTTTTCGTGTGGATGTGGTGGTTTTTCGGGGTGGTGGTTAATTTCAGGTTGATGGTGGTGCTTTTAGGTGGTGGTTTTGGGTGTGGATTGGTGGTGGGGTGGTGGTTTTAGGTGTGGAGCGGTGGTGGGCTGGTGGTTTTAGGTGGTGGTTTTGGGTGTGGATTGGTGGTGGGGTGGTGGTTTCGGGTGTGGGACGTGGGGTGGTGGTTTTAGGTTGATGGTGGTGGTTTTAGGTGGTGGAGTGGTGGTTTTCGGTGGAGGGGTTCTAGGGTGGTGGTTCCCGTGGCAAAGTGGTTGTGGTCAAATATGATGGTCAAGGGTTTTCCATTCCCCCATTCCATTCCCCCATTCCATTCCCCCATTTCTAAGTGGAGGGGGTAGTGGGGAATCAAAATAGAGGGATTTGGGGTAATGGAGAGGAAAAGAGGGGAAACAAAACCCCCAATCCAAACAAGTTTTAAGGGAATGGAATCAACTAATTCCCTTACCCTTTCTTGTAACCCCCTAACCAAACGCCCCCTAATTGTACCAGGTATATATATACTTTACAACTTGCATCCAAGTAGCCATATCAATGGAGTGTCCAAACCATTGGACAAACCATTTTCATTACACCAGTGGACAAACCATTGGAACATCCAGACAAACAGATGCAAAAAGATGAAAGATGATAAAAACTTGAAAGATGCTAACCACTTTCTATGTGATTTGTGAATTACACCAGTGGACAAACCATATTACCTCAAAAATTTTGCAAACTTTGTTTCTTAACTACCCAGTAGGAACTAGGAACACTTTATCTCTTTGTTTTTCTTATTTCTGTTTTTTTATTGGTACAATACTATCCTTTTTCTGAGCTGCCAATATGATTTCTGCACTTAAAAGTTCCAAATATGCAGAATTGCAGATGCAATGTTACTCGACAAACTATTCTACCATGTGTGTTCTACCATTTTGCAAATCTTTTGTATTCGACAAACAGATGCAAAAATATGAAAAAATGAAAATTCATATAATATTGGTGGTCGGAAAAGGGTGGTCGGCGAAGGTGGTGGTCGGCGAAGGTGGTGGTCGGAAATGGGTGGTTGGCGGCTATTGGTTTCTCTTTTTTAGGGTTTAACCTCTCTCTCTCCCCTTTCCACAAAAATTAGAGTTTGAAACTTGAGTGGAATGGAGTTAGAAACTTAGGGGGGGAGGGGAGATTGGGATTCTAGAGGGATGGGGTGGAGATAGATACCCTTGGGTATGAGACTCTACCCTAAATATGTCCAACCAAACAATGGAATGGATGTCATTCCATTCCATTCCATTAAAAATACCCCAACCAAACACCCCCTAAAAATACGATTGAATCCACCTATGGAAGCAATTCAATTTCAAAGGTATAATACCCAACGTAATAAAAAATTGAATTTTGTTAACTAATTAAATCAATTACGATGTGTACTCACCATCAATTGTAAATACCAAGCAATTGGAACCGCTCCTAGATATTGAAACCAACAATAGATATTGGGCCTTAATTTTACATTAAGTAAATTGAAAAATAATGTCCTAGAAAAGCCTTATGAAGTTGTTCTATGAATTAATTGACACATGTGATGATTCATGAATCAATCATGATCGGCGAGAATGTTGGAGGATTAACTGACATTAATTTTTCTTCACATTAAGTTTCAGCAGTAGTATTTTTCTTCTTTCTAAATTTATGAGACGACCATGGGATGATTCATAATTGTTGGAGGATTAACTGATGCATTTTGTAAGACACAAGTTTGCCGGACAATTTAGATTCTAGAAAGCAAGTTTCATTCATAATTAACTTGGTGCTATTTCCTGCTGGTGGTCGAAATACCTTTGCTGCTTCATACAACTTGCATGAAATAGCCTTTGTTGTTTCATATGGCTGGGCTAAAATAGTCTCCGATATTACATCTGAACTTCTATACATCGCCCCACAATTACTTAAAGTCGCCCAAAAAAATAGTTGAAATTACCTCTATAACCTTCTTTTTTTTTTTTCTTAAATCATCACCACCCACCTGCCAAGCACCCACCACCACCACCACCTCCGATCCTGCCACAACAAGCCCTTAACTCTGAGTTCTCTCTCTCCTTCTCAAGCCCTTAAACCCTTAGTGTTCTCTCTCCTTCTCAGTCGCCGACCACCTTGCTGTGGCGTTGTACTCGAACTTCCGACGACTTCGCTGGTCCACCACCCCCAACGACCTGAGACCAAGGCGGACAACTCTCCGTCGACCCACGTAGAATTGTTGCGAAATTTTTTAGGATTGGGCGAACGTCCGCGGTGGACGTTCGACCCACCTCCGATCCGACCATGGGTGGAACGTCCACCGCGGATGTTCGCCCAATCCTAAAAAAATTTCACAACAATTCTACGTGGGTGATGATTCTGGAGATGTCGGTTGCCAGGGAGCTGTGTCATTGTACTTGGAGGCTGAGCTTCTGGAGTTGATGATTCCTCCCAGAGATGGCAGAATGTAGTATAACTTGGTCATTGTGCTGGTTGAATTTTATTTGCTGTCTTGGGTTTTTGCTCTGTGCTGCTTTTTTGTAGCTTGCTTTTGGTGCGGCTTTTGTTATGTTGAGATTTATAATACATGAAATTTATATGTTGTTGTGAGTTTTGATAAAAAAAAAAAAATTCTACGTGGGTGATGGTGGTGGTTGGGGGAGGTAGGTGACGGCGGTGGAAGGTCACAGGTGGCAGTGAAGAGGTAGGGGGTGGAGGGGCGTTGTGGGTGGTGTGTAAAGGAGGAAAGGGTAAAATAGTCCGAAAAAATGAATTTTGGGCGATTTTAAGTAATTTTGGGGCGATATAACCCCATATTACATAGATATTGCAAGAAGGAGGGCATCAATTTTCATGTATTTTGTACGAAATTTGGAAAATTCTCGAACAAATATAGAAACATTTTTATCCAAATTGAGGTCACTTGTGTCTAGATAATTGTTGATTTATTGAAGTTTCAATGCAGTTTTTTTCAATTATCATCATACTATTAGTCTACAAAAAAAAAATCTCCTAGTTTTATTATTCTCTAGAGATGGGAGGAGGTAGGGGTGTAAGTGGATTGGACTGGATTAGACTTTGCCAAATCCAATTCCAGTCTAAAGTTTTTTGGACTCGAGAAATTGAGTCCAAGTCAGATCCAAATATTTTTTTGAGTCCAGTCCAATCCAGTCCGATAATTTTTTCTTGAGTCCGAATCCAGTCCAGTCTGATTATTATATCTTTTTTCCCGATTTAAATTCAATGATTCACAACGTTTTTTGAGATGCTTGAGCATTTGACATCTGATTCAATTATCAATATCAACAAATTAGATTGAAAGCTTAAATTAAAGTAAAATACTATGAATAAAAAGTTGAATTAGATGCTTACCTTGATCTAAGTTGAGAGGAAGCAGAGAGACTGAGAATTAAACTGAGGGAGAAATAGAGAATGTGAGAGTCGAGACAGCAAGGTAGAAAGAAAAACAAGAGTAAGAGGAAGTGAGTAGTAGCACTGAGGAGTGAAGTGAGATAGAAGTAGTCGGCTACTAGCCTACTACTGCAGTACTACTAGTAGTATAATTAACTTATTTAACAAATGGAGCTAAGTGCAATAGTCTAGCGCCAAGTAAAGTTGTCTGGCGCCAGTTGAAATATTTAGAGAGGGAAGGTTGAAAACTCCAAAATTTTAAAAATAGTATCAATCTTTTTTAACATATACATTATATATGTATTAAACATATACTTCCTCTGTTTCTAAATAAGTGCAACATTTCTTGTTTTCACGTTTGCCAATGCATTATTCTAACCATTAATATCTTCAATTATCAATAAGTAAAAATTATAAAAAGTTGATATTAAAAAAATTCACATTTAGACGAATCTAACAAGATCCCACATGACTATATTTTTCCTAAACCCTAAATCACCAAAGCTAATTAAAGTTTAAACTGTGAATAGTAAACACTATGCAAATGTTGCACTTATTTAGAAACGGAGGAATTATTATGTATAAAAATATTTGTGGACTGGACTGGACTTATTGGACTCCAAAGGGATGAGTCCAAATCCAGTCCAAAAATATTTGGACTCGAAATTTGAGTCCGAGTCCAGTCCGAAAAATTTTCAATCCAGTCCAGTCCGACAAATTTGGACTGGACTGGATTGGACTCTGGACTTTTCGTAGTCCGCTTACACTCCTAGGAGGAGGAGAGAATATGTTTATAAAGAGAAGGTATTTTTTATAGAGAATATGATAACGAGGATTTTTAGGGTTCCGTCGAGTAGACTACAGTTGTGTTTAGTCACTCCAAGTTTAATTATTTTAAAAATAAGATAGTGTTATACTCCTTACGTCCCATAATAAAGTGATCACATTTCTTTCTGGGTGTCCCAAAATGTTGTGTTTGTTTTATTTTTTTATTAATTTTCTTGGACTAAATTATACTTATTTCTATACAAATTTTTCAAAATATCTCTACTTTTTTTTTAAAATATGTGTCCTATTTATTATTTTACACCATTCCAATAAACATTCATTTTTTTAAGGAAAAGTAAAATAAAGTACTAGTTTCAATATATATATATATATATATATATATATTATATAATATATATATATATATATATATATATATTTTAGCCAGAAAAAAAGAAACTAGGGAGGAACCCAATTAACAGGCCACCCTAAAGCATCCTTACGGATGATCGTGGAAAAAGCAATATCAGGAGATTCAAACCAATAACAGAGATTAGTAGTGGAATGACCATTATGTGCCATCCAGTAGGCAAATTCGCTTCTCTAAAAACATGCTGAATATTATACTTATCAAATTTTCTTAAATCATCCGCTGCATCATTAATAAGAGCATTGATGGACCAGGGAATTTTCCAGACTCTTTTGATGCTTGAATAACCGAGAGATTATCACCCTCAATAATAATATTCTTAGCCCCCAGATAGAGAGCTCCCCTTATACCTTCTCTTAGACCCCAGGCCTCAGCAACTAAAATAGAATTATTATCAGCAATGGCATTAGCACCACTAAGCAAAAGATTACCCACAACATATCTAATAACAAATCCATAAGCTGTGCTACCATCCTGCAACTTGGAACCATCAAAATTAAGTTTAAGAAAATCAAGAGGAGGGGGGACCAAATAATATTCTGTCTAGGCTTTTTAGCTTCTTTAACAACTTGTTGACTATATTCCAGATTGGAAAAATTAGAACAGGAACAATCTAGTTACGCATATAAGCTTTGATCATAGCTCCTAATTTGGCAGGAGAAAAGCTTTCCTGCCGAACAGTGATATTGTTTCTAGCATACCAAATGAACCACCACACAATAGCATAGAAATTGAGGTTCTTAAGAGTCAAACAAGACTTAAGATTGCAAAAATACTCAATAAAAGAAAGATCATTATTATCAATAGGAAGGGGAGAAAAAACTCCATTGACATTAACTATTTCTAAAACATCATGCATAAAAGGACAGTCAGAAATAAGTGATGGTCATCTTCAGAGTGAAAGTTACAAAAAACACACTCTAAAGGAAGGAAAAATGACTCATTTCTAATCTCTTTTTAGTAGGAGACCATTCTGACAAATTTTCCACAAAAAGAATTTAATCTTGGGTGGATGGACAACCCCAAATCCAAGCAAACCTAACCTGGTTGGGCGGATCTAAGCCATACCCTTGAAGCAGAGCAGCACCTGATTTCACCGAATATTCTCCATCAGCAGTAAGACCCCAAAAAATCCTATCTGCCATCTCATTATAAGGGATAAAATTTTTTACAATATCATTCACTACATTAATCGGAACATAATTTAAGAGAAGTTCTTTATTCCATTGAGCAGAATCTGTCATGAAAAAATTAACCATCAACTCCTCTGACCCAATAATAGGGGAGTACTTATCTTTAATAGGGTAATTAAACACCCAATTGTCATTCCAAAATGAGATATTCTCCCCATTCCCCACCATCCATCTAAGACCTTGCTTAAAAGGCGTACGAAGCGACATTAGTTTACGCCATTGCCAAGATACATTAGCTTTAGTTTTATAAGTAATAAGGTGTCTGTTTTAAATATTTTGCTTAGAGTTTAACCCATAGATTATTAGGCATCTAATTATTTTCCAAAGAAGTTTAAACTGGAGACTAAATTATTAATTTTAGCTTTTCTCAACCCCAATCCTCCAAATTTTTTAGAGTACAAATCTTATCCCAACCTATCAAGTTAGGAGCTTTAGAATTCGGATCTTTATTCCAAAGAAAATTCCTATAGTTTTTATCTAGAGAAGAGAGGATAGAAGGAGGGAGAGTAAAACTTTGCATTGAAAGCTAGCTTTAGAAGCTAGATTAGACTGAATTAAAATGGCTCTACTTGCTTGAGATAGAGAATTAGCTCTCCACTTGGTAAGCTGAAGGAGACTTTTTCTTGAATGAGCTAAAAGTTGCATTTGTGACCTTGCTACTAATGATTGGGCAACCCAAATAGTTACCTAGTGATAGAAGTTCTTCCATCTGAGATATTCTGAAAAACCTCAATAATTCTGTTGGGTATTTGTAGTACATTGAAAAGCAGACTTATGAAAATTGACAAGTTGGCCTGACATTGAGCAGTACTTGTTAAGAATAGTTTTATAGCATGACAACTTTCTACTTTAGCTTTTGCAAAAATCATTGTATCATCCGCAAAAGTTAAAAAAGGAATGTTAACTCTAGAATGACCAAGAGTGACCCCAATCAATCGAGAATCTATAGAACTAACTTGAAAAATTGACAGCTAAAATTTCTGCACATAGAATAAAAATGTACGGAGAAAGAGGATCTCCTTGACGAATACCTCTAAGGGAAGAACATATCTCCAGGAATACCATTAATAACGGAAAAGGACACAGTTGTAATGCATTGTGGAGCCAATTAATCCATTTTTCACAAAAACCCAATTTTCTAAAAGTTGCAAAAATAAAGCTCCACTCTAGTCTATCATAAGCTTTTTCCATATCTAATTTAATAGCTAACCACCCTTCTCTTCCTTTTTTATTCTTAAAAGAATGAAACACTTCATGAGCTAATAAAATATTATCTTGAATTTGTCTTTCGGGGACAAAAGCCCCTTGTAAAGGATGAATAATCCGACCCAACACTACTTTCAATCTATTAGCCATAATTTTTGAAATAATTTTATAAATAGTTGAGCAAAGACTAATAGGTCGAAAATGATTTGGGTTAGAAGGAGCTTCTATTTTAGGAATTAGAGTGATAAAAGTATGATTAATTTCATTTAAATTTTTTCCGGAGTGAAAAAAGGCTTTAATAGCCCTATACACTGAGTTTCCCACAAGAGTCCAATACTTCTGATAGAAGAAAGGAGTAAACCCGTCTGGATCCGGAGATTTATCCGGTGCTAGATCAAACAGAGCAGCTTTTACTTCTTCTATCGATATATCAGCGCATAAGTCTATATTATCATTTTCGAAATTATACACTCTAATAAAGATAGATCAGAGTCATAATTAAAGCAACAATCCATATTCTTAGTAAATCTTTTCTTAAACGCATTAGAAATACATTCTTCTACTAATTTTGGTTGAGTAACTGAACGATCTGACGGATCCTTAATAGAAGTGATTAAATTACGATTTCGTCTAATCGAAGCACACGCATGATAATACTTTGTATTTGCATCCCCAAATTTTAAATTATTAGCTTTAGCCTTGATTTTCCAATAAGAGTCTTGAAACTCTAGCAATTTTGCTTGCTTAGCCAAAAAAAAATCTTGTTGTCTAATTAATTGAGGACAATCATTTTGCTCTAATAATTAGTTTTGAATTCTTACCAGTTTTTCTTCAACAGTACTTAATTGTCTAGCTACATTGCCAAATCTGGTAGTTTCTTTTAAAAGTTTGCACTTCCTTGTTAAGCAATACATATTCGAACCTTGAAATTTTTGACACCAAGTTTTCTTTATTAAAACATCAAAATCCTTTCGGGATGTCCATACTTTATCAAATTTAAAAGGGGGGGCTTTTAGATTGCAATGGGTCTTGATGACCAATGATATAGGACATTGATCAGAAAAAGTGAAAAAATGATGCATAATTCTTGCATTTGGGAAAGCATTTAGCCAACTTATACTCGCAACCCCCTTATCTAATCTTTCCTAAATATTATTTGGACCACTTCTTGATTTTCGCCAAGTATAAGGGTTCCCCTCAAAAGGGAGTTCTATACATTCGATAGCAGCATAGAAATAGTTCATAATTGCTAATCTGGAAAATCTAAATTCAGCATCCCCTAGTTTATCTAAATGGGAACTTAATTCATTGAAGTCCCCTAAAATAATGAAAGGGCTTTCGAGCATTCTAATAAAATTAATTAATTCATCCCAAAATTCATACTTCAAATTATAATTAGGAGGAGCATATATAAAAATGGCAATAAAGCTAAAATCAATGGTTAATAGCTGAATTTTGCAAGCCCAAAATCGAGAAGCTTTACTAATGGATGATAGAACAAATGGATTGCAACGATCATTCTTCCACATGATCCACATTCCCCCATGCTAACCCCATTGACGGAAGGAAATCAAATTCAGTAAATCCACAGTACCTAACACATCCCTCAGAAGGAGGAGTTGGCCCTTTAGTCTCACATAGCATCATAACATTAACTTTATTAGATTGGCAAAAAACTTTCACTTCTTCCATAGCTAAAGGCCTCCTCGAACCTCTTATATTCCAACTACTAATAATCATAAAACATAGACATTTGTATGGCTAGACTTTCTAAGTTCTGCCCCTTATCAGACCTAATAACAATGACTTTCTCCAAACATTCATAAAATGCTAAAAAAATCTGATTTGCAGGTTCTTCGACATTGAAAACCATCCACAAGATTTTAAATGATAGCATTGCATAATAAATGGCATACAAACTGAATTTATTCATCAAAAAATGAATAATAACTTGCAAAAAGATAGCGTATATTTCTTGAATAACTTTCTGAGGCCCAAAACAGCTAAGGCCTTCTATTGGCACTCGTTGACAAAAACATTTGCCTCCATTCCAATAGCTTCTGGGGCCTTAAGTACTAGTTTCAATATAAAAGTATCATTTAAACACTTCGGTAAATATTGTAATTGAGAATTCCTACTACTTCTTTTATTTTCTTTAGTTATCGTAAAAAATAAGAATTGATTACTATATTATGAGACGGATGGAATATAAAAAGAAACAAGTGAAATTTTCAATACATCTAAATGCCAAAGTCAACCACCATCACGCGTGGTAAACCTCATCAGCTCGTCTTCCCCCTTTTTCTTCTTCCTCTTAAACCCTAAACCCGAAATCGGCAGCATTAACAGCAGCTTGCAATCCATTTCTAAAGATACTAAAAAACAAGAAAAAGAAAGAAAGATGAGAACCCTAGACGAGCAAGAAACGACGACTGTTTTCGAGAAGCTGTTCAAATTCGTGGGCAACAACCTGAAAAACATAGTTGACAACCCATCCTACGAAGGGCCGGGGCAAGATCCGAGCCCACGTCGGTACTGTTTCCGTCTCCAGAAGAACCGGGTCTACTACGCCAGCGAATCTCTTGTGAAACGCGCAACGAACGTTTCGAAGGAGAAACTGGTTTCGTTGGGAGTACAAGTTGGGAAGTTCACCCACCATGGAAGTTTCCATCTTACTATTCACGCACTCCCTTTGCTGGCCGCCAATGCTAAGCATAAGGTATGGCTTAAACCCACCTCTGAGATGTCATTTTTGTATGGAAACTCTATTTTGAAGGCTCATTTAGGCAGGATTACTGAAGATATTAATGCTGGTGATGGTATTGTTGTTTATTCTATGTCTGATCTTCCCTTGGGTTTCGGCATTGCCACTAAATCCACCAAAGATGTCCGTAAATCCGACCCGCAAGTTATGGTGGTTATTCATCAGGCTGATATTGGTGAGTATTTGAGGATGGAGGATGAACTCTGATTTTAATTTAAACATCATTACAAGATCATTGCAATGTCCAATTCTAATTTTTATATTATGCCTGTGTTCATTGCTTTGATTGATTTGTTTTAAGTTAAGTTGGCCAGTGTTGGTTTATTACGAGTGTAATTCTTGATTTCATTTTGGTTGGGGAGATTGTGTTGTTGATATTGAATTTGTGATGGTATTAGATGTGCCCCATTGCAAGGGAGAGATTTCAATCTGATATTGAATTCTTTTATCAATGTTGATCGATTCTTGGCACAAGTCTGTATAGTGTATATTGTATTCGAGCATATGGAGCATGCATAGTCCACAACTAGCTTGATTCTCTAACTTCCTGACTGCTCATCAAGACTGCTCATCAAGACTGCTCATCTCTAACTATTCTACTATATAGTTTCCTTTTGATCTTTGTAGACGACTACCTTAAACCCAAAGAAAAAACAGTGTGCAAATGTTTTTTTTTAATGAAGTCAAACTGCTCCTTGCATATTTGATCAGTTGAAGTGTAACATTGTTGGATCAACTGAGGTCAGATGATACAGTATTGAGTTCATATTCTCGTCGTATTGCTTTAGGCCTTCTTGAGGTTGTCATTTTGTCAATAGCCGAGGGACAGCCATTTGGATGGATGTATTGAGTCTTCAGTGAGCAATCCATTCTCGCAAATGAGGGAGACAACCCTTGGCTTACTTATTCTTGTATCATAATTACTTCATCTGTTATTTTTTTTTTACACACCGATTATTTTGACACTGAACATTTACTGTTGTTTTTATTACTTGATTATAATTATATGAAGATTTTATTTAAATTACTATATGAATATTTTATTACTAGTTGAAATGGTACCATTTGATGAAAGGTTTGTATTTGCACCAAATAGAACTCAGCCGAGATTAATTATTTTTCATTGGGAGGATGAGCACTGCAGTTTCAACAGATGATAATCCCTTCATCACTAGATAAAACTTCTTCTTACTAATTGTTCCGGTACTTCACCAAGCAAGGCTTGGAGTAATGATAAAGGTTTGACCTCATGACTTTAAGTTCATGTGATCAAATCCCACTAGAGGATCTTGGAGTGAGGTTTTCCATACCATCTCTGACTGATTGTACCTCTGTAAGGTGTCAGTTTAGCAGGGTCCTTCATCTTACAACTTAAGGAAAAAAATTTGTTGCCGTACTTCTATCTGAAGGTATTTTGATCTCGTAATATTACTTTTTTGCTTGTATCATTTTTCCCTCTTGTTGTATACATATCTTGTTTTCCTTTTCTTATCTTTTTTTGTCTCACCTCTCAATCACATTATCTTGTTAAGTAATCTTGAAACAGTGAAACCTTCACACTTAGAACTTGCATGATTGCTAATGCGGTGAGCCGGTGACCGCTTATATTTATTTAATTATAGTTAGTAAAAATTAATATTTGAAAATGTATATTGAGATCAATGAATCACATAATTATGTTTTTCTTTATTTATAATTTTTGAAGAAAGTGATTACGAAAGGTGTGAAGGAAAAAATATGGAAGAAATTACAAGGGTGGGAGGGGATGATTCTATCTAAGGCGAGAAGGAGGTCCTGATTAAGGCTATTGCCCAATCTATCCCTACCTACGTTATGAGTGTGATTAAGATTCCGTCCTCTTTTTGTGATGAGATTTGCTTTCTTGTTGCTCAATTTTGGTGAGGCCAAAAAGGAGGTGAAGAAAGATACACTGGATAGCTTGGCGAAAGTTGTGTCTTCCAAAATATGAAGGGGGTTTCGGGATTGTAAATTCTTTAATTGGGCACTTCTCGATAAGCAAGTGTGGAGAATTTTAAAGTCCGGGGATTTTTTACTTAGTTCTATGCTTAAGGCTAAATACTACCCTCACTTGTCATTTATGGAGGCAGTGCTTGGATCCTCCCCCAAGTTATACTTGGAGAGGGATATGGGAAGCTAGGTATTGTCAAAAGAGGGCTATGTTGGAGAATTGGTGGAGAAAGGGTTAAAATTTGGAAGGACTCTTGGATCCCGGGAACTCAAACAAGGAAAATTATTACTCCAGTTTGTGAGAATAACATGGATGCTGAAGTGACTTTGCTTATTGACCTAATTCAACCTTGCTGGAATTGAGAAATAATTTCCGGATTTTTTTCCCCATTCGCATTGAAACTAGTGTTTACTCATGGTGCTTATCGTATCGAGTGCACTCAAATAATTTTTTTTTCAAAGTAATTGGTGACACTATGGTTATGCTTTATCAAGGTAACTCGATAGAATCAAAACTTGACAACAATAATTCTCATTCAGACGTCCTTTTATTTACAATCAGATAGTAGCAACACACTTTTCTTTTGAAAATTGAAACAGATAAATATTTTTTACTTTTTCTAAAAATAACTGGAACTAATATATTGAAAGATATAAATTTCTCGTCAATTAAGTTATTATTGTGTTGTATAGCTAGTAAAGAACAAGAATGTAATTGGTATTCAACCGTAATTAAGATGATAATTCTCACCCAAAACACCCTAATTTACGCCATAATAGATCAGAAGAGGAAAATCAAAACCCTATATACTTGTAATCTTTCTACCAACGCTTAACCAAGATTTCTGGCAATAAAGGATGGCTTTGTTCAACTTTTCTTCCCTTAGGTAAGCAAACCATGAGAAGTATCACTTACCAATTTTCTCAGAAGCCTTTTGCTTCTTGCTGTTAGGCCTAAAACAAGCCATGCATCCATACGTTGTGGCACGCCGTGACTTCCTGTGTACATGAGACGTCATTAAGGTTGAAATCAAGTTGGGTCTCATCTTCGCCTTCGTCGATAATATTAGTGGTGATGGTCGTGGTGGCGGCGGCTGCGGCAATGACCAAGCGAATTGAGATACATACTTCGGAGCTGTAAGGGTATTTGGAGGAGTACAAGTGGTGGAACTTTGAGAAGAATTAAAATATATTATTGTCTTCCCTTTGTGAATGATAGTGATGATGATGATTATGATGGTAATGGTGACGGTGATGATGGGGGTAGCAGCAATGATGACCAAGGAACGAGACACATACTTTAGAGTAGGTGTAATTGGAGGAGTCGAAGTAGTGTGATTTTGCTTACAAGACATTGCTTTTGTCTTCTGGGATGATGGTGATGGTGAAGATGGTGATAAAGATGATGGTGGCGGCATCGTCGTAGTTGTGGGACTAGGACAAGACTCACAATAACAGGAAATAGAAGTGGTGGAACTTTGAGAAGGTGAAGACATAGTCATTACTTCAAACACCACCCACGAATCACATATTTGAAGTTGATTGCTCTATAATCACTTAGAAGTTATAACTCTATAAGGCTATAGTAAAGCTTCTTCTAGCTCAATGTGAAGTTTTTCTAATAGTTCAAATGCACTTAATAATGATGTTTTCTTCGAACAACTCTAAAGCGGGAAATAATCTAAGCCTGTTTACAGTTCTAGTAAATACAATATCTACAATTCCAAATCTCAATAGCCTCAAAGCTTTTGCGAAACAACACTAAGAGAGAATCGGGACTTTACAATAATAGTTGATTTGAATCGAATAGAATTGGTAATCGAGTTTCCTGGTATAGTTCAGTGAGTGTGATGGTAATAGTCCAAGCTATCTCAACTAAGGTTCCTTCTGCTGTGCTTAACTTCCCGTAAGGTAGTCGGAGAAATTCGAGCTGTTACAAGTAGGGGTGTAAGCGGACTACGAAAAGTCCAAAGTCCAATCCAGTCCAGTCCAAACTTGTCGGAGTGGACTAGACTGAAAAATTTTCGGAATGGACTCGGACTAATTTTCGAGTCCAAATATTTTTGGACTGGATTTGGACTCATCCCTTTGGAGTTCAATAAGTCCAGTCCAGTCCAAAAATATTTTTATATATAATATATATTTAATACATATATAATGTATATTTGAAAAAAAATTGATACTATTTTTTAAATTTTGGAGTTTTCAACCTTCCCTCTCTAAATATTTCAACTGGTGCCAGACAATTTACTTGACGTCAGACTATTGCACTTAGCTCCATTTGTTAAGTAAGTAAATTATACTAGCAGTACTGCAGTAGTAGGCTAGTAGCCGACTAATTCTATCTCACTTCGCTCCTCAGTCCTTACTACTTGCTTCCTCTTACTCTTCATTTTCTTTCTACCTCGCTGAATCGACTCTCGCATTCTCTATTTCTTCCTCAGATTAATTCTTAGTCTCTCTACTTCCTCTCAACTTAGATGAAGGTAAGCATCTAATTCAACTTTTTATTTTTATTTTTTTTTTGAGGGGAAAAGTTAGACTAGAATTTATTTCAAATCGTATTCTGCCAAAGTAGTAATACTTTGGGGAATGGGAGCCATACAAACAAGTTCAGAGATATCATGCGTATCCCATCTTGCCACTAAATGGGCTACAGTATTTCCGGTCCTTTTCACATGCGAATATTGATAATTGCATCAGATGTCAAATGCTCAAGCATTTCAAAAAACGTTGTGAATCATTGAATCTAAATCGGGAAAAAAGATATAATAATCGGACTGGACTGGATTCAGACTGAAGAAAAAATTATCGGACTGGATTGGACTGGTCTCAAAAAATATTTGGATCGGGCTTGGACTCAATTTCTCGAGTCCAAAAAACTTTGGACTGGATTCGGATTTGACAAAGTCCAATCCAGTCCAATCCACTTACACCCCTAGTTACAAGTGGTATCCTATCTATACTATTATCTAAAGTAAAATTTTAAATCCTACGTGGCAAGCTCACAATCACCGAGCAATTCCAGAGCTTCACAAACTAAAACTCTCAAATCGAGTGTCCACGTGGCATTTCGGAATATTTTGGTCGAGAATTATATGAAAAATGCAAAGGAAATCGTGATTTATGTTGATCAATTTATTAAGTTAGGCAATTAATTTCATGCTATCATATGTGATTTCCGAAAATCAAGAATATACCATTTATATATTAATGTGATTGACGTTAATTATGATATACTTTTGGCCGAAACTTTTATTTGTCATATTGATTATGTTCGAAAATTTGACTAACCAACTTAATGGCAAGTAATTTAAATTATCAATCAATCTTAATTATTGCCTTCTTTAAGGATAATTGTCAATCAATCAGTCAATTTAAATTGATATTATTTGAAATTCTTAAAACTTATTAACATGGTAATAAAATTAAGTTATCAATCAATCAATATTTATGCTAACTGTCAATCAACCATAATTTTGTGTACTAATTAGCTAATTTACATAAATATGCAAAATAAACATAAAATGTTTTAGTATAAATAGTGATGTTTTCTTATCGAACATCATAACTCATTTTCGTCAATTCAATTTTCTGAAAAAATGCCAACTTCTTCCCCTATCTCTAAGTCAATATTATGCTCTCCACAAAAAATCAGAGAAACACAAAATCCAACCAAAAAAATGGCCCCCTAAAGTTGAATATTCGAATTTCCTAGATGTTGAATTTATGGTTTTAACACTTTTTCGTGGAGGCCATTTTTATTCGCATAATGTGTCTAGTATTTTCACATATCATTTTAATAGAAGCAATGAGGTTTGAGTTTATGTTGAAGACGTTAAGACAACAATACATGATTTTCGTCCATATTTTGTTTTTTCGAACATGATGTTATATGATCTACAATGCATTCCATCAAGAGCTTACAAGATTGATGATGAGTATTTTGAAGATATTGATTTAAACGATACGGGATGTTGCAGCGTTAACAACAAAGTATTAGTTGATTATCTATCAATTGAATAAAACGTAGTAATTAAAGTTATTATATACTCCCTCCGTCCCATAATATAAGTCCTGATTCTATTTTTACACGAGAATTAAGGTAAACTAGAATCTTGTTTTATTTAAATAAAAAGATTCATTTTTATTGGGAAACACTTACATTGTTTTTTTCTTTTTAACAAAAAAATAAAAACTCAACATTAATATTGCATAGTTTAATGTGTAGAGGAGTTTAATGGGTTATGAGATTCTATTTTATCATTAATAATGGTACATTGGAAGTTGAAATTATGAGGACTTTTTGGGAGTTAAATTATTTTCATGAGGGTATTTTGGGTGGAATTATTGATTGAAAATAGAAACAAGACTTATATTTTGGGACACTTTAAAAGGAAAGGAGACTTATATTATGAGACGGAGGGAGTATATTTTTAGTATATTTACATTCGAATAATGTAGTTGTCGCTACCATTTTTTTTTCTAGATCCTTTGTAATTTATTTTTTTCATAATTAATTTTTCATAAAATCAAATATGTTATGATATTGCTCTACTTCTTTATGCCTTTTATATATGTACTTATTTTTCTTCTCACATGTCACTATCAATTTATTAATTACTTTGTCCAATGTAGTGATTTTGATGATGCATTGATAGTACAACTGAGAACATCTAAGTGTGAATTGGTGTAATGTGTAACTTTCACCCATTTAAATGTTTCACCATCAATTTATTAAAAACAACTACCAAATTTAATGCAAATAAAATCACATCAGATGTCAATATATTTTGCTCTAAACTACATATTCATCTCTTTGTATATAGTCTAGCTTTTTTTCTTTTCAATACACCAATTCACATTAAAAGTAAAATTCGATTATATCCTTTCTTTTTTTCTCTCTTGAATTTTCACTCTTATCATTCTATAAATCATGGATCCTCAAATTGTCAAGCATGTCAAAGATGTCAATGAGTTAGTGGTCGAATTCCTTGAACATTGGTCCACGGTTGATGAGAAGATTGACAAATCTCTTCAAGCTTTATATAAACTAGAAAAAGAAGCAATGAAAACTATCGGTTACATTAGAATGATTATTCAATTTCGTAATCAAATTGAAGTTGTCACAAAAGAAGCAAATGGTACGGTTGAGTTTATGGAAACTCTAATGTAGAAATAGCTAACAAAATCTAATATTCGTTTTTAGTATTAGTGATCGGCCATGTAGAAGCAAATAGTACTAAGTTGTTTTATTTAGTTCAAGTTGTTATGTTTAGTTGAAGTTGTTTTTTTTCCGTCATGGCTTTTACCAAATTCGTACTGTTTGATGTTGTTGAAGTGCACCATTTTCATTTAGTTGTTACAAGGCTCGCTTTGTTTTAATATAAGCTATTATGATGTTTTTATTTAAATTTATTTGTGTTTAATATATGTTTGTTATTATTTGTTTATATTTTTGTAGTTACTATTCAAATTTTAGACAGTCTATTTAATTATTGTACCAAAATTTATTAGACTAAAAAATTCGTGCCAATTAAAAAAAAAATGTTCTTCTCATAAGTATACGTTTTTAATGTTTAAAATAAGATTTCCATTTAAGTGATTCAAATTTATTATTTTAAAATATATAAGGCAACATATTACTATGAAATTGGTGGATTGGTGGATGACAATATGTTTAGTTTAGGTATTTGAGTGATTTTTGCAAACATGTATTGTTATAATTGATTTTTTTAGTATTATGTTATGAAATCGAATCATATATCATGAAAACCATAATTCAAGCATTATGAATATCCTATATATTATATCATTGTACTACTACCTATTTCATACACCAAAAATCTTGCCAAATAAACCCATAAAAAAACCGTTTTTCTCATTAGTATACGTTTTTAATATTTAAAATAAAACTTTCCGTTTAAAGGATTCAAATTTATTATTTAAAAATATATAAGGCAACATGTTACTATGTAATTGGAAATTTTTACATATGACGATATTTTATTTTAAGTATTGAGTGATTCTTGCAAACATGTATTGTTATAATTGATTTTTTTAGTATTATGTTATGAAATCAAATCATATATCATGAAACCCTAATTGGTATATGGTTGAATATGTATTTTATACGATAAAAGATTCGAGAATTATTTTGGATTGAATATGGCACTAAACTTTCTTCATTGCAATTCAAACCAAACTCATAAAGTTGAAAGGACGACGAATTTATGTTTCAATTACTTTGTATATACTTGCATCATTATTGTTTATCGTTTAGGGTTTTCAATTTCGTGGTCTTTAATATTATTATCGTTATTTATATTATTAAGACAATACGTACTCAGAAAAAAATTGCACTCTTGTTAATGGCAATTTGTTATGATAATCTACACATTTGATCTACGATTGTATTGTCGTTATCCTGATAAATCAATCAAATAAGATTGGTTTTAGGGATTTCATTCCACGATATACTTCATTGTTATGTATATATATATATATAATACAATATGAACAAACATGAGTTAAGTACACAGGAGGGTACTCAACTTTGATGAAAGTTTCAGTTAAGGTACTAAACTTTCATTTGTACCAGTTAAGGTACTCAAATTGGACGGCCGTTAGTCTAAGAGACTAAACTTTACTTGTTGCCGTTAACAGCCCCTAAATTAAAATTAAAATGTGACATGGCAATAAATACATGGTGACGTGGCACTAAAATACAAAATGACAGTTAATTCAGTACCCTTTAATTCAAAAAAGCCAGCGAAATTCTTCAACGGTAACAAATGAGCATATGTATTTAAAACTGAACCATATTAACAGATATATTAACATTCAAAAAATCATCTCTCTCAAGAAATCAGGAGCAGCAAAAAATAAGAACTTCCACAACAACAGAAAATTTCTGATATTGGTGTTCTTCCCATCAGCAGAAAAAAAAATCAACTTCATCACCTTCCATTAATCAGGTACAAAGCAACTGCATTAATGAAAATTAAACCTAATGTTAATTTTTTGCCCTTTTTTACCAATATGAATTTTAATTCATAGTATTTTGTTCACCTAGGCAGCATAATGTCAAGAAATAGCTATGGTGGTTCCATGCCCCCAATTCCCAAAAGATGTCATTGTGGGTTTGTTGTAACCAAAATCAGAGCCTGGACAAGGGACAACCCTGGTAGAAGGTTTGTAGCATGCCCTGACTACGATGCTGAGACTGATACAAGGGGGTGCAATTATTCAAATGGTGTGATGTTGAAGAGCCTATAGAGTGGCAAAAAAATGTGATTTTGGGGTTAATGGAGGAGAAGCAGGAGCTTAGAAGGGAAGTGATGTTGCTGAGGCACAATTTGAAGACAGCAAATGAGAAGGCAAGGAAGATTGAATCAAAATATATCATGCTGAAAATGAAGAAGGGTGGATTTATGTGTGTTAGGGCTTGGATTTGTGTACTCCTTGTTTTCTTGTTTGTTTATGGTACAATATATAACTATGTAAGGGGTTTATTAGGACTCTAATTACTATATCAAGCATGTAGTAGCATATTATTAATTAAATATAAGTTACCTTTCAACTATTTTCTCCTTTGCATCCTTCTAGCCATTGCTAGGTCCTGAATATATATAAACAAACTAATTCAGAATACATGTGCAGATTATAAGTTAAGAAAATGTTAGCTAATTCAATCAAATCACATACCTGTAAGGCTTGGCTAGTTATTGTTTGTGAAGCTTGTGAACCCCTGGTTGTGACTGGCTAAATGAGTATTCTTGGCTGAATGAATATATGGTCTGCTCACCCTCATAATCTGAATAACATGCTACTCTTCTTTGTGGGATTGTGTGATTGAGGGTTGAGTAGGTGGCTGCTGTGGTGCTGTCTGTGGGCTGCTTGGTTGGAGAGTAGCAACTCTTTGGTAGCCACTTGGGTAGGTGTATACACCTACACCTCTATGGTGCATGGGTACAGTAGGTACATTCTGTGCACGGCTACTAGTTGACTCACTTGCACCCATGCGCACAGACTCTGTAGGTACATTCTTGCAACCTCTCTTGTTATGCCCTTGAAACCACATAGGCTGCATGTCATTACTGAGCCTTTTTTTTCAATTTCCCTGAACTTGTAACTTCTCCAGCTGCCTTCCTTCTCTTCACTTGGCGCCTATTGTGCACTTTCTTGAGTTTTGGTGCATTTACCAAAGTTTCTGAACTAGGCCACTCTTCTGCTCCATTTATAGGCTCCAACAAGTAGTCATATGCCTTCAAATACACTGATTTGGTGAAGAATGGGTTAACATAATGTTCTGGTTGATCAACTTTGTTCCAAATTGCAACCACTGCATGTTTGCATGGAATCCCACTTATTTGCCATGCATTACAGCTGCAAGTTCTAGCTTCCAAATTCACAACATATTTTGTTTGTGTTGCCCCTTCCCTCACCCCATAAGAGAACCCCCATCCCAGAATGCATTCCATCCCCTAGCACCAATCTTGTGCTTCTCAACTTGCTGTTGTATTCTTGGACACAACAGCATCTCTTTCTTCCCTATTTCATCCCTCTTCTTGTGTAGCCTCTCCATTATCCCCTCCCTGATGTCTTCCAACATAGTAATTATAGGTTTATGCCTTGAGTTCAATATGTAGGCATTGAAAACCTCACTCATGTTGTTATCCACACTATCACAACAAGATAGAGGAGTGTAGAAGGCTCTACACCATTTCTTGTAGTTCCTATTTAGGAGATCATCAGCAGCTGCATTAGATATTATCCTCATCTTCTCTAAGTTAAGGAAAAATTCATTTTCTGTGGTGCTCTTAGCCATGATCCAGAACTGCTTCCTATACTCTAAGCCACCACCAAACACCCCTCTGAAGTTACAATAAACATGCCTTGCACATACCCTACTCTCAGCTTGGGGAAACACATCTGACACAGCCTTCAATAAACCTTTCTGCTGATCAGACATGAAAGTGTAACCAGCACCTTCATTTGATAATAAATCCTCCCCTAAAAATGTCAAAAACCATGTCCAACTAGAAGTTGATTCAACCTCTACTACTGCCCATGCAATTGGGAACATTTGGTTGTTCCCATCCCTCCCAACAGCAACTAAAAGTTGTCCACCATAGGGTCCTTTTAAGAAACATCCATCAAGAGATATAAAAGGCCTACATCCAGCTATGAACCCCTTTTTCAGTGCCTCAAAACAAATGTACATTCTTTCAAAAATATTTCCATCCATCTTAATTATCACTGTATTACTGGGTTACTTTTTTTTATCTCTCAGCATACCTTGGCAGCAAGGTATATTGCTCCATATACTCCCCTACAATCAAACTTTGCCCCCTCCTCCTAGCTCTGTAAGCTACCTCTGCTGACCCTAATCCCCCACTCTAGCCAGACTGTCTCTATTATATCTTGTAGCCTCAGATAAGGATTTATTTTGAACTTGCTCTTGTAATTTTTAGCAATCCAAAGCTGTCATGTTTCTGTTTTTAGGGGCTCTTCCACAAGTGTGCTTGGGCACCAAGGTTTTCACCATAAAGTTTCTCTTAAACTTCTCCAATGAAGCCCAAATTCTCCAAGGACATCCTTTTTCCTTGTTCATGCATCTAGCACCTACCCTGTTGGGGTCATTCCTAGTGAATGGTAGTTCTCTCCCAATCTCAATTGAGTAGTCAATTAATGCTTTTCTGAAAGTCTTTGCATTCTCAAACTGTTGTCCTACAAAAAACTTACACTCAACTCCAACATCCCCTCCATCTACCCCTTTGCTGCAACGGCTGTTTTTTTTGAAGGTGCAGCTTCTAAGTACCCATACTCCTCATCTTCATCTTCACTATGACTGTCAAGATCAGTATCACCTTCAAAGTCACCATCAAACAGATTTTCTCCTAATCCCTTAGTTGCAGATACTCTTTTTAACATCTCTATTTCTTCATCATAAGACTGTTGTTTTTTCTTTTCATCACTGACTTTGGTCCTGGCACTAACTAATTCATCATCATCCTCATCTGTGCCTTCTGTATCATAGTCTATATCTACATGGGGTTGGGGTCTAGTATGGTCAGTATTTTGAGGAGGGACCAATGCCTCATCTCCATCACACAACAATTGCACAAAGGACCTTCACCACCTAAGGACCCTTCACCACAATAATTGACCCAACTCCACTCCATCCATTACCCACCCCAAATGGCCTAACTATTGCATGTTCTGTGTACACATGTACAAGCTTGTATTGTAAAAGTAGTGCTAAAAATGGATCAAATAATTGCTTAGCATAGCCCAAGAATCTAATACCAGTACTAAAGTCTTTCCTAGGATCAACAAAATGCAGCTTAATGATGTTATTATAACCCAAGTTGTCTATGATTTGTTTTACATATGAAGCATCAACATTATCAGGTAAGTTTTCAAACACACTTACTTGACCACCTTCGTATCTAATGTCACCATGTACAAACCACTCTCCACCATGGTGCACACTTATGCAAGGTTTTATTTCCATAAAATCTGTCATACAAAAATTTATATACTAAAGTAAGTGCAAGGAATGGAAGAACACCAATGATATTGTAGGATCCATAAAAACCATTCATATATATATATATATAGTAAAGAGTACATAGCATTCATTACTACAAAAATTGGCAAGCTCCAACCAATTACATAACATACTAAAGTTTTTTTGGAGCTTGCATTATCATATATAAAAACAAAACAAATCTGTCATAGCAGTGACAACCACCCTAAAAAAGCCAGTGGCTGTCACATTCTACCCCTCCTAGCTATGACAGAGGCAAAACAAACTTAACCCAACCCAAAAAAAAAAACACCAACATCCTTCATCTTCAATCCTCTTTGAACAACCATGGAAACCCATCAAAGTACTGAGTCATGTCCTTGTTGATCCAAGCATGGAGGTCCCTCCCATTGTTGTAGATAATATCATCTATTATCCACTTCTCAATGTGCCTACGATCATTAAGCCAGAAATAATGACTACCCATAAGTTTGAGTCTCCACCAAAGCCTCCATTTCTTACAAGTAGCTCAAGCTTGTACTGATCCTCCACCTTACCCTAGAGAAAATGTGGGTCACTAGGATATCTTGATTCGAACAAAGGGTGTGCATGGTAAAAGCTTCCATACCTAGTCATTAACAGAAACATAAAAAATTAATTAAATTTCACTTAACCCTAATCTGTATAAATTATACTTTAAGTTTAACAACTAAACTTCATAAACAATTAACACTCACACAATCTGCAAAACCCAAATCCCAATTACAAAAAAAAATTATTTTACTAAACATCAAACCCTAAGCGTCATCAACATGCAACAAACAAATCCAACAAAAAACAACTTAAACTAGTTCCAAAAATCGCCTTTTTAAACAAGAAAACAACCAAAAATATCCTTTTTCTCCAGTTACACACAACAACCAAAAATGTAACCAAAAAGTACTAAAAAGGAAAAAGGAGTAAATGAAGTTCTGTAAAAAAAAAAGGAGTAAATGAAGAAGAATATACCTTCTTCTGAAGTCTCTGTAATTCTTGGGAATTTTGGAGGTTTTGGTGTTGGCCACATACTATGATTATAAATGGCGTAAATGAAGAGGACAAAGAGTTGCAGTGATTTAAATAAGGAGAGTGAAAGAAGGAAAGTAAATATGAACAGTAAAGAAGGAAAGTAAATAAAGACAAAGAATACAGAGAGTTGAGATAAATACCCGCGAAATAAACCGCCTCATTAAAAGTAATCATTAGGTGGCGTTTCGTGTTGCACACGCGCCTAGGAAAATGTACCAAACGGTGCATTTGACAGAAATTCACCCAAAAGTAACGGCCATCCAATTTGAGTACCTTAACTGGAACTTTTGAAAGTTCAGTACCTTAACTAAAACTTTTATCAAAGTTCAGTACCCTCCTATGTACTTAACTCGAACAAACATCAATCATTCATTTTTATACTTTGTTCACCTTTAATAATACGTTTTGTTCGAATCTCATTAAAACAATTATGAGACTTTTATTACAAGTAAGAATAATTCTTCTTCAAAGATCAACATATCATGATTAAATACAATATATGATAACTCAGTAGAAAAGGTGAATCATATAGGAGGTAATGTATATAAACAATTTCTTCTTTTATCAAGTATTATACAAATCATGTTATTAGATTATGTTTTCATTTGGTTTTAGATATATATTTGGAATTATCGTTTCATTTCGTGTATGAGAGTTGATAGTTTTGGATGAAAGATATTGTATAGATATTTGCATCAAGTACTCTATATGTGTTATTTAAGTTGTATTATTTTGAAACATATTTAATATATTTCCTCTTTGTATTTATTGGTCAGTTCCATAGCTATGAAGATCAAATTTAATAGTCAAGTAATTGAAGAAAAGGAAAGTGTAAATGAACCAATTTGTATTCTAGCATGTGCCTTAGCCATACGAAATGATGGAGGTATTATATCTTTATTACTTTATTTTTTATCATGTATATCCTAATGTTCCTATTTTGTTATTTTAGGTGTTTACTTGCACAGTATAGATAAATCGAATATATATGTATGACCCCGAAAAAAAAAGCATCTATGTCGACAAAATGGTAACACTTATTAATTTATAAGAAGTCGAAAAATAATATTTCAAATTGAGCTAATTATCCTTCGAAAATATGTAAATTGAATTAATTCCAACCTACATAAGAACAACCGTTATGTGCAAACCTGGGGATGGGTCGGGTTGGCACGCGGGCAGCCCGATCCCGGCCCGTTCATGGCCCGGCTCGAACCCGTTGTGGGGCCAGTCCCGACCCGTTGTCCATCACATGGGCCATGGGCCAAGGACGTTAGCGATATTTTAATTCCAGTCCTGCCCGGCACAATCCCGGCAAAATGGCCCATTTGGCCCGTGGACAGGCCCACGAACTGGCCCTCGGTCAGGCCCACGAAAAAGCATCCTATAAATTTCCAGTTGTTGGCTGCTGTAGTAAGGCAGGTTTAGCTACAGGGAAAAAAGAATTACCTTTACCCTTTAAACTTCACGTGGCTTTGCTGGTTTATCGCCGTTTCTTTTTTCTTCAGTTTATCATTGTGGAGTCCTCTCAATTTTTGTTATTGCAGAATTTTGCAGGCTTGAAACAAGTATAATTGTGGAGAGAGAGAATTAAAGATGCAACCATCTATGACAGATATCACAATGACACTAACACTTTTCTTTCTTTTGTATACTACGACTACAGGTTTACAACCTACACTACAAGTATTCATCAATCAATTTCCTGAAATTTCTTCTGTCATTTCTTATTCAGTCCAAAGTTGCAACGTTCAAATGCTTTAGTTATATCTCTCTAACGTTCATCAGTTCAGAGACAACGGCTAAGTTTTTTCCATTTCCTATATATGCACCAAAACTTCATTATTTTTCCCAAACTACTCATCACTCTCATCTCATTATTCTTCTATATTATTTCAATCTACTCAAGTTAGAAGTATCAAAGTTCCAATTCCTAAATGACAAAATCTCTAAACTATACACTAACACTTTGCTCTTAAATTGATTTCTACTACAAAATTACTTGTTCTTTGGATGAAGATTTTTTGGAGATCATTCAAGTAACCTTTGAAGTTGCGATTCTTACATTTCCTAATTCTAATTCTACTATATTGGTTGTAAGATCTAACTCAAATTTGTTTCAACCATTTTTAGTTTATTAATATTAATCGTTTTTTATTTACAATTATATTATTAGTACGTTATTAGCTATTATTGTTAATTGATTTATTTTATATTAATTATTATTTATTACTTGTTATTTTTGTTAATTTTAATTGATTATATCTTATTTTTGTGAATTTGTTTATGCAATGTCATCAAAACCAAACACCTCCTCCAAAAAAGCCAAACACATAGCTACTTCTAGTGACCAACAAAACCCAAACGTGTCTATGCCGCCACCTCAAAACATGGGATTCCGTCATTATAGCCAAACGAACCAACCGTTTTATGCAATCGATATGAATCCTCCACCGGGATTTCAACCAAACGCATGCCAACCCTATTACGGATTTGGCACACCACTGATCCTAGTTCTTACCATTCCACCGAAACTTTACCTCAATTTTCATCAACAATGCCTAGCATGGAATTCAGATCTAGTGGACAATAAGTGGATAGGCCCTTTCCCAAAATCCCAAATCCATTAGATGAGTGGTGTACAGAAGAGGAAATGGCAACTAAGAAACATATAAAAAGTAAGGTTTTGAGCTACTTTTTATTAAATAAGATGAAAGCAAAGCTAAGTGCAAAACATGTAACTTTATTTTATCTGTTGTATTTAAATAAGGGACGGGTCACATAGTTAAGACATATGAAAAAAAGTTCTCAACCCTCTAGCGATCCAGCACAACCCAAAATCTCTCAGTACCATCCACACGGTTTCACTTACAATTATGAGAAGGATAAGGACGAACTCGGGCAAATGCTTGTGCATGCTGAACAACCTTTTCTTTTTTGCTGAGAATGAACCTTTTAATCATTACATCAACAAAGCACTACAACCTCAACACAAGCCGATTTCTAGAAAAACTGCTCGTTCATCTGCAATGAGAAACTTTTTAGAGCATAAACAAAGGTTAATTCAACTATTAAGTAATCTTCCTTGTAGAGTTTCTTTAACTGCAGATGCATGAGATGGTGGTTATGGACTACATTACTTGTGTGTGACTTGTCATTGGGTAGATGAGGAATGGTTGTTGCAAAAGCGTATTATTCATTTTAGAATGTTAGAATACCCCCACACTGGTCTTAACATTGCTCATCATCTAATGCAAGCTATTGATGAGTATGGTCTTAGGACTAGAATTATGTCCATGACTTTTGATAATGCAACATCTATGATATACAGTGCAAACATGGTCAAACAACAATTACCTGATTGCATTTTTGACGGAGAAGCACTTCACATTAGATGCATTTGTCATGTTTTAAATTTATGTGTGAGAGATGGAACTACTGCTATTGGTCCCTGCAATTCTTTCTATTAACAGTTCTTCTATGGGACTTCAGGAGTGGAAAGTATTTCTTTAGCAAAAGATAAAGGTGGAAAACTCAAAGCCGATTGTCCGACTAGGTGGAACTCCACTTATGACATGTACATGTTAAGTAACGCAATCGAGTATAAAATAATTCCAATAACGATTTTATTCAATCAAAAATTTCCACAAATGACTTTATTAGAAAATGATTGGACCAATTGTGAAAAGTATATGAACTTCTTACAATTGTTATATAGCATGACCCATTGCTTTTTTTCTGTTTATAATCCATGTTCTTAATATTTTCTTAGTAATGCATGTTTACTTGCTGAACTTTTTATGAGCATCGTGGCAAAGAAACTTATGATGACTATCTTCCCGCAATGGAGGTGAAATGGCGCAAATATTATACGGAGCTTCCTATTATTTATATTTTTGTTTTTATCTTAGATCCAAGACAAAAATATGATGGCACTTTCTTGTTACTTGATATTTATTTTCAATACATTCTACTTAAAAGTGATGTTGGATCTTTTAAATCTAATGTGATCACTCGGTTTTTTGAACTATGTAGAGTTTATGAAAATAAATATGGAACAATTACTCGATTTGCTCCTTCTCAGTCATTTATTTGCACAAGCTGCTAATATGATGTCTAAATTTTTTAGTACTGAATGATCCCGGAGAACTCAAAGTGATGTTTCTGAATTACAAATGTATCTAAGCTATGATTTTATGAAAGATATGGATGATGAAGAAAAGTATGGACTTGACCTACTGGAGTGGTGGAAAGGACAAAGCACAAAGCATCCATTTTTGGCGGCGATGGCGCATGATATTTTTGCTATCTAAGTCTCATCAGTTGCACCCGGACGGGCTTTTAGCGCATCAGGAAGAGTGCTAGATGATAGAAGATCAAGTTTAAAACCCGAAACTCTTGTAATGTGTGTCTATTTCAAAGATTGGTTAGATGCCGAAGATCGATCTCAAGATAAGTCGTATGTACAAAACGATAATGATGAAGGCACGTCGGCTTCTGATTTAATAGTTCTCAATCAATTCAATTAGCCGACGATCTTGAACACGAAATAGATGATGATGATGTGTGATGATAACTTTGTAATGTCTTTAGTTTTTAAGAATCTAGTTATCTTGTTCCTTTTAATATTATCAAGAGTTTAATAATAATTTTGAGGTATTTTTCAAGTGATAATGTTACCGTAAATAAATTTACTTTACTTTTACTTTTTATTTTTCTCTATAATTAAATTATAAATACAAATATATAAAATAAAAAAAAACTTATAAATACAAGTATACAACAAGGTCAAACTGTAACACCCCAAAACTTTGGTTCTAAAACTTTATAAAATATTCACTTTTCATTAAAATATCTGACCAAACCTTTAGGGTGTTACCGCCGCATCTATTGTTAAAAATAAATGCAAGGCTAATTATTAGAAATAAAAATTTTACTCACAAACCAAAGTATCAAAATAAACCAAACTAAGTTGTCTACTTTATACCAAAACAAAACTAAACAATCTCAAATGGCAGTACTGTAGTGTTTATTAAACTAGGTGAACTTAAAAACTATAAATTCACTCATTCCTGCAACGTAGTCCCTTTCACCAACCTGCACAATATAAATAGGAAAAGAGCAAAGAAAAACAAAAACACAAAAATTAGCGAAAGCTAAGTAATTACAACTCCATCCCGAAAAATAATAGTAATAACAATTATATTTTAAAAATAATTTTTTTTATAACATACATACAAATATAATACAATGCAGACAAGTATAACATAATACAGACAAGTATATAATATGATTAACCATTTCAATTATTCAAGTTTATATGAGTCATACACAACAATTTTATTTATTAGAAGGGAATTGAACGTCAGTAGGCCGGGACTAATCCCAGTAACCACCTACTTCAACATGGGTCGTCACCCAATAAATTAAGAGCACTGGCCAATATCGTTTTGCAGAACGTCCCTAGTGTACACCCCTCACTAATCTAATGGGTATCCGCAATGCGCACCAATAGTATTAGGAGGAAGACAATAAAGAGTTGTAACAGAATAAAATCAAGTACTGTTCATCACCTATGGAGGATCCAAGTCCACAGGATAATTCCCTCAATTTCCACTTTACGTGATTAATAGATTTTTAAAAGTTGTGACACATCAAACATCACATTAACATTAGCAGGAACATCTTCAGTTCAATAAATAATTTTCACAACTTAACCACTTAATATAATTATGATAATGACGTCCATAATTCGTAGTAACCAATACATCCATCATTAGAGCCTCAAAGAGTCACCATATCAACTTATACCGTTCGAAACATCATTAACTCACTAATTTTACCCATTAAGTTACATTACCAACGTTAATATAATTTTCTTAAACATGGTGATTACATATGTACACTACATTCCAAAAGTAATAACAAAACACTTGTAGATACATATGTATTATACGTAGGAATAATAGGTACTATAAATATAATGATAATAATTTTAGTCATAACACATACTAATACTATTTATGCCACATATATACATCTAATATAAACATAAAATCATATAATCACATGTATTACACATAGCACATACAATTCCTAACGGGATTCTAGTTGTTGATGGACATTGTGAATTACCTCAAATAACGCTTCCCAAGTATAGCAATATCAACTAAAAGTCGCCTTCTACGAAGTTTCCGTCTACAACAAATAATATTACCTAAAGTTAGTCACTTAATATAATATCCCGAAAAAAGCATAATTAACCAAAATTACAAAATTAATAGTAACTGACGGTTAAATCACCAAAGTTGAAAAGAAGAAGAAAAGAAAAAAAATAACACCCGTTAGATGGAAAAAAAAAAAAAAAAACGTGACATCTCACTTTTTGAAAGAAATTTGTTTTTATTTTGAGATGTTTCATGTGACAGCAAATCACATATACCACGTGATCTTGCTGCACATCAACATATACCCTTTTCCCCTTTTTTTTTTTTCAAAAACAATCAAAGGTTAATTCCACAAAACAAGGAACTAAGTTCCTTCTACTGGGCACACGAGAACCAGAAGAACTAGGGGAAAAGAAGAAAGAGAAAGAAGAAGAAGAAAGAAGAAAAGAGAAGAAGAAAACCGGCGCCGGACTCCGGCCAAGTCGTCGGAGTCTGTCGGGTTTTAAAATATATTTTTTTTTTTCGGTTGAGACATTCGAAACACAACAATGGTGATTCTAGATCTGAAATTTAGAACTTACCAAAAAGATGAAGAAAGTGTATTACGTGAGAATTTTTGGGTGTTTGGGGATATATATATGTATGTAAATCTAGGGTTTTTTCACTAAAAGATAAGTATTTAAAAAAAAAAAATTCAGAATTTTCTTTTCTCTCTATCTTTCTTTTTGAACGAAAAAAAAAATCTGATTTAAAAAAAAATTCTGATTTCGAAATTTTTTTTTTTTTTAAAACATAAAAATCTGATTTAATAAATAAAAATAGTTTCATCAAAATCTGATTTATTATTATTTTACTTTATTTTTCAGAAATTTATATTTATAAATTATAAAAAATCTTATTATAACAAAATAAATTTATAAAATAGTTACAAAAATTTGGGATATTACACAAACATTATGGCCTTATGGGGTCTTTAAAAACATAAAGCAATAAAGGCTAAAGGCTTTTTTTTCAACCTACCTGACGCACTGGCTGCCTCCCTGACTCCCTCCCTTCCTCCCTCACTACTCCCTAGTCCCCCCCCCACCCCTCTCTCTCTTAGACTCTTACTAATTCAAGGATGGGGTTACTGATTCAAGAAGGCGACGAGCCGACGACCCCCTCTCTCTCTCTAAGACTGTTAATGGGTTACTAATTCAAGAAGGAGACAAAAGAAACGAATGGTCAATGGTGTTACACAAAAGAAACGAGCGAGTCTAATTATACTTTTAAATGATTTCCCATCATATTATTTAAAGGTTTACATTATGAAATACACCAAGATTTCCCATCATATTATTTAAATGAAGAGAAAATCCTCCATAAAATCATACAATTCGATGAAAACTAAAATAAAATGTCGACTTATAATCTGAATTTTTTCAACCGTTTGCCTAATGAAATAACAATCAACATTCTTGGACGTGTTCTTTCTCAACAACCATTTGCTTTGTTCTATTGCAAATTAAGGTATTGTAAATTTGATTTTTTATAAACGACATTATTAGTTACAAATTCTAATTATACTTTTTTTTCCTTTTCATTAGTTGCAAGATTCTAAATACTCTTTCAGATGACGAATCTGTCATGAAAAAGTTGCCATCAAAAGTATAATCGATGGTATTTGGCAGGTCAATAGTAATGCTAAGATTTTCTTTGGAAGATGCTTTGAGTGCAAAAATCCTGATGCATGCCCTAACTTAATATGGCTTGGTAAGTGAATTTATAATAAGTTGTATGAGTTAGATACCAAACAAATATATGATTTATTACTGATTATAAAATGTTTCAATTCATTTTTTAAATAAGTGTACACAAATTGAACACCGTGTAAATGTTTATATTAAAACAAAATAATGTTTCACAAGCGTTTTTAGTTTGCCAATAATAAGTTTAACTTTTCGATATTCCCTAATAAGCTAACTTTGTGTTACTTAAAGTTAATGGCAAGTCAAATTACTGTTTACCTGCTGAACTTGTCATTAACCTAAGTGGAATATCATTTACCTTCTAAACTCTCTCCTTATTTTCTCTCTCCTCTACAAACCCATGAAACACCCAACCACTTCTGCTCCATTTTTCAATAATTTCACTTTGCATCAAGATGTCTCTTCACCAATCTTCATCAATTTTTTTCTCTAATCTCACGTTGACAGTGGAAATCATCAAAAAGTAAGCATTTGTTCTGTATTTTTTTTTTTCGAAATTAATCGTTTTTTTGGAACTTTTCTGTATAGCGTTTTCTAGGGTTGCTTAACTGCAATTGAGTTTATTTTTTATTGTTATTTCAAAATTGCATCTGATTTTAATTGTTGGGGAGCATTTTGCAACTTGTAATTGTTTGAATTTCGAACTTGTAGCATTAGTAAAATATTTACTCAGCATTTTCATTTGCTTCAATTTCGGCTTATATTACTTGAATTTGGTGTAATTGTGTTGTTTGTTTTCTGAAAAAAAAATTGTTGTTGTTATTGTATGAACTTAGGAGCAGTGTTACAATGGCTCCTAATATTTGGGAAAAATTACACTTAAGTATTGGCATGGTGGGAGGTTTCAAAATGTTCAGATTACAGGGGAGCTTGTTTATGTGGGGGGTAAGGGGAAAACTTTTCAAACACTAGCTGATGAGTTGTGTTACTGGGAGATACTTGAACAAGCAAAAAAGTGTGGTAATTATAGCACTGTTAATGGTGTTTATTACTTAGTTCCTGGGTTGGGATTGTTAGAAGGGTTAAGGAAGCTTAGAGATGATAGTGGCGTGTTTGAAATGGGGGAGTTAGAAGTTAAAAATAGGACAGTGGAGATGTATGTGTTACATGATGCAATTTGTCCCAACCTAACCCCAACAGATCCACCATCAATTAAAAAATGTTTTCAAGCTGTCAGTAGCTTCTCTCAGCTTAAAAAACCACAGAAACTCACACCAAGGAGGGCCCCACCAAAAGTAAAGGATACTCCAACCAAAAAGAAGCCTAGTGTGATTTATTTAGGTCATTACAAACCTGGTCAAAAAGGCAAAAAAGATTCTCAATCTTACACTACACAACACCCTCACCCTTCTGCTACTTTCACAACTCCACAACAAAATGGCCCAACTCAAATAAGCCAAACACAACCTTACTCTTCTGCTACTTCAGACCTCTCAAACTCTAAACTGAAAGCCCCTATTCACACCTCCCAAGCACAAAACAATGAGGCTGAGAGTTCTGGATCTGATTAAGAGGGCCCCTTGTAGGAGCCTGAACCACAAAGCTTAACTGATTTGGAAGGGGAAATTGGGAGTTAGTTGGTACAGAAGAACTTGAGGCTGACTGGGAGGTTGAAAAAGAGTTTGAAGGGGAGGTTGAAGGTGAGGGTGCATGGGAGTTTGAGGCAGGCCAGGAGTTGGAGGAGGAGTTTCAGGATGACATCTTAGAGACACAGGAAATTCAAGCAGAACTGAATCAGTATGACTCAGATAACAGTGATGAAGAGTATCAAATTGCTAGGGAGAGGGTTAGAACTTGTACATCTAGATTAATTGAGGTTGGACAGAAGCTTCAAAGGGAGGCTGTTGAAGGAAGAATCTCTACACAACAAGCTAGGTTCAAGCAGCCTAGAACATCAGGTGGAGAGGAGGATGGGTATGAAAGTGAGTATTTTGACAGTGACCAGGACATAGACACACCACCTGGTAGTGATGAAGAATGTGAGGGTAGGAGGTCTAAAAGGCATTTGTTGGTTGGGTCACATACAGATTTTTCAAAGTTTAAGTGGCAAGTGGGTCAGAGGTTCCCTACTAGGCTAGATTTCAAAAAAGTTGTTGCTAAGTATGCTATTATGCAAGGCAGGAATGTGAGTATAGCATATTAGCAACAAAAAGAGAAGGCAAACACTTGGGGTGAAGTGTGTAAATGGTTGTCCCTTACTTTTATCTATATTCTTCTTGGCACTCTCACAAAGCAAGCTTCATTTTGAAGACAGTTGTGGATGAGCACAAGTGTTTGAGGAACATGAGGAAAAACAGGCAACTTAAAACCAGGTGGGCTGCCAAAGAGCTTCTGGAAGTGTTCAAGAACAGGCCTCATTGGCCAGCAACTGACATAATTCAGACAATCAAGAGGGCTTATAAGGTCGTTGCAAGCAAGGACTTTGCTTACAAAACAAAGTACAAGGCACATGACTTGCTCCATGGGACAATGCAGTCTCATTACAGGAAGCTTGGTAGGTATATGGCTGCATTGAAAGCTGCTAGCCCTGGAAGTGTATTGGACCTAGTTGTGGATGCAAGTGTGCAGAGCAATCCCCCTATATTTCAAAGGTTCTTCAATTGTTTTGAGGGGATAGTGCAAGGTTGGAAAGATGGTTGCAGGAGGATAATATGTGTGGATGCTGCTTTTTTGAAGACTTTTTTAGGGGGACAAATTATGTCTGCAGTTGGGAGGTACCCTAATGAACAAATGTTTCCCCTTGCTTGGGCAGCTATTGAAGGGGAAAACAACAACTCCTGGGAGTGGTTTTTCACTCACCTTCAGGCCTGCCTATCACTTGGTGATGGCACTGGTGTGGCCATTGTTTCCGATGAACACCAGGTATGCTTTTTTTTTTTTTTTCATTTGTACCCTTTGTATTGTTAGGTATGTATGTTATATATGTATGCTATGTATGGTATCATATTACTAACTATAAGTATTATTCTAAATTCATTTCACTTCTGAAGTCAATCTTGAGTGCAGTGGCAAAAATTGCCTCAAGCTGAGCACCGACATTGTGCTCGACATATTTTTGCACACTGGCACAAAAGATTCAGAGGGGATGAAATGAAACTACAGTTTTGGAAGATTGCCAAATCACACAACATGGCTGACTATAACGAAGCTTTGGATGAGCTAGATGAGATACAACCTGCTGCTGTTGAAGCCTTTAGAGCTTACAACCCAAAGTGCTTCTATAGGGCTTTTACGAACCCTGAAATAAAGTCTGATGCCATTACTAACAACATGGCAGAGACTTTCAATGGGTACATAATCCAAGCCAGAACAAAGCATTTGATTTATATGCTTGAGGATATAAGGGTTAGTCTGATGCAGAGGCTGTGCAACAAAAGACAAGCCATGGAGAAGCAAACTTCAATTCTGTGCCCTAGGATACAAGCAATTGTGGATAAGGAAAAGGCAATAGCAGCCTACTGTGATGTTATGCCCTCATCTGAGAACATCTTCAATGTCTTGCACAACCTAGATCAATTGATAGTGGACACCAACCTTAGTTCCTGCACATGTAGAAAATGGGATATCTTAGGAGTGCCCTGTAGTCATGCTATTACATGCATATACTTTTTGGGTGGAGAGGCTGAAGAATATGTGGATAGTTGCTATAAGAGGGAGGCATACTTGAGGGCTTATGCAGGGTCAATCCCACCATGTGAGGGAGAGAGACATTGGCCTAGGGTTGAGTGCAACTTAGACCCTCCCCCTATTAAGGTAGGGCCAGGTAGGCCTAGGAAGAACAGGATAAGGGACCCATTTGAGGATCCTAAAAAATCGGGGAGTTTGTCTAGACATGGCATGGAGATGACATGTAGGTTGTACAATGAAAAGGGGCATAACAAGAGGGGTTGTCCTCAAAAAGGGACTGCAGTTGCTCAAGAACTACCACTTAAGAAAGCAAGAGGTAGGCCAAGGAAGGAGGGGACATCTTCAATGCCACCACCAAGAGATGAAACACACCACACAGTCACTGCTCAGCCTACACAATTAGGCAGAAATGGTAGGATGATACTTGGTGGTAGAGGGGCAAGAGGTGCTGGCAGAGGTGGTGCTAGCAGAGGTGGTACTGGAAGGGGAGGTGGCAGGAGCAGTGCTACTGGTGGCAAGGGAGATCCTGGCAGTGGAAGAGGAAGGGGGAGGGGTAGAGGACGGACTGGCAGTCACGTATGCTAATGGTTAGTTGTGTGTATTGAACTAAGCAAATCTTATCAAATCTTGTTTGATTGTGTTTGTTTTTCTTAGGTGCAGATGCCTACTGGAGTTGGTGTGCTCATGACATCAGATGAACCCCCCATTACAACAGTAATTCCTTCTTATCCCTTCCTTACAGTAAGTTTTTAATTCATTTAGTTGGTGCTAATTGTACTATTCCTTACAGGTGATGAGTGGTAGAGGCAGGGGCAAGAGGATTAATGTGTTAACAAACCAACCAAGTCAACCATCACAAGTTATCAACCCAACTCAATAGGCTCTGTTTGTTCAATTGAAGACTGTGGCAATTAGAAGTTCCTGTCAGTGATGGAATATGTTTAAGTCACTAACAAACTCTAGTGTTATGTTGGAATCTATTTGTTTTTGTATAACTTGTTATGAACAAGTTCTTTTCTTTTGTCATGAAACCTAAATAACTATTTAGCAGTATTTTGTGTTTGACATATGTAAGTGACTTATGTAAGTTATGTTTTAATGATGTTATTAAGTGATTTAAGTTGCTTGGACAACTTCTTATACTTTGATCAAGGTTGGAAATTATGTGCTACAATCAGACAAATGAAATTGAGAATCCAACTTTTAATTTCAAGCAAATGGAGCCACAGTCACACAATTATCTTCACTTACAATTCCACTACCTCAACCTACTTAAGTGCAATTAACACAACAATCACAACTACAATTAGAGTCATTAACATATTTTTTTGGTTCGTTGTCAACTTCAGCACTTCCATTCTCAACTTGCAAACTTCATTCTTCAATTCTTTCCTATCCTCTTCTAAAGCGTCCTTCTTTGCTCGCAACTTCTTAATCTTATCTTCTTTAAACTGCATCAACATCTCCAGCTCTGCTATGGCAGTGTCCTTCTCAAAAAGTTTCAACTGCAGATCATCCATTATATTCACCTCAGCAATTGGCTTGAACATTTTGCACTCAGTTTTCTACAGAACCCCAAAACAAAATTAGAATGCCCCAAATGAAATAATTTTGAAGAAGATAAAAATTAAATTGCACTTACTGGCCACATTGGACATCCGTAAAATTTAGTGCCAACATTTGCTCCATTCTTCACTATTCTAATCATTGCATCATTACCACACTCACATTTCACTTTTGGAACCCTAACTGAATTGGATGAATCTCCTGACATATAGGACCTTGCAGACATTTGATTTTCGAAAAAACAGGAGAAAAATGGAGGTGCCTTACTAATGTGAGGAAGAAGATGATAAAAAAAAATGTGAGGAAGAAGATGATAAAAAAAATGTAAGGAAGAAGATGATAAAAAAATGTGTGAGGAAGAAGATGATAAAAAAAAATGTGAGGAAGAAGATGATAAAAAAAAAGAAAAAAAAGGAGTATAGAAAGTGATGTGAAGATGATGATGGTAGGTGGGTTAAATAGAATAATATGAGAGAGAAGCTTATTAGAGAGAGTTGATAGGATTAAAAGAAAAAAAAAACAGAAAAAAATTAATTGCCCAACGGTTATAAGTAATCGGCTACTACCTTTGTTAACAGGTAACATTAGTAGCCTAACTTGCCATTAACTTTAAGTAACACAAAGTTAGCTTATTAGGAATATCGAAAAGTTAAACTTATTATTGGCAAATTAGGCAAAGGTTAACTTTACCTTGGCAATTTTTCCTTTTTTCAATTAAAACGTTTAGATTAATTATTAATCTTTATAAAGAAACCCTTTGTGTCATTAATAATTATTTTCGTTTTATATACATATAAACACATAATAGAAAATATTTTATAGTTTCATATTGGTATTGTATGTATAATAAATTTCTTACCTTAATGTTCCTTCAAAAAAATTTGCAATTACAAATTTATACCCATAAGTGTCTAGCTTGATTGAAGCTACGAAAGTTGGACATGCTATGTCATCGTATTTGCTCGGTTTAATTTGACTATCTTCTAACCGGACCTGAAATAGAGAATGTCCACTATATTCTAAGAACACTACTTAAACAACTTAAGATGGAGTCAATTATAACGTGTAGAGAGATATGTATGAGAATGTCAAACACTATTTGGATAAGAAATAGGTCGAATATGGCAGACAAGCCACCCTTCGTTTGTAAGACCAATGAAAAGCATCATATGAAGGGAAACATGTGGGATATAGAAGAGTACTATTTCGTTCCTAATGGTTATGATAGATTGGACTGTTATGATTGCAAGTGCGATCGAGAAGTTCGGTTTTTCTACACAGTTATGAAATAGAATTTCGTAATTTATGTATTATTTTTATGTATTATGAATGACTATTTTTCGATCCAATAAATTATATGAATAATATTACTTTTTGAACTGTTAATGTATTGTTACGAATTTATTTATTATTTCGATTTACTTTATTCAATTTATTGTTCATACTTTATTAATTTAAGCAATGTGATGTTGGGTGGAAAAATAATAAACTTATAATGTACATTTTAATCATTACTTTCAACCATTAATCCTTACATAAAATAATTCTACCAAATAAAACAATAATATGTTCAAACACTCCCAACCATATACTTTAACTCACAACTATGTATTTAATGTGAACAACTAACATCTTAGGGTTTGAATGACTTAGCCGAAATATATTATTCTATAAATAAGCTCATGAACTTATTTCATTTACTTACCTTCAACACTTTTATTTTATATTCTCAATATAAATTCTACCTCATATTTCTTAATAGTCTTCTAATTTTTCTTATTCTCCATGGATTCAAGAGTTCAAACACAATTGAAGAATTATGTTGAAGCAATTAAATCACTTTTAGAAGCATTTTCAACTTATGAGGAGAAGATTATAGATATAACAACAAAGTTAGATAATTTAGATTCACATGGACACGAGACTATTGGTTATATAGCGCAAATCATGCATATATGTAACCAATTTGATCTTGCACGTGATGTTTCAGATGAAGTGATTAGTGATATCGAAGCATGTTTGAAGGAATAAGAAGGTTAATTTATATATTATTACATATTATGAAAGTATTGTCTTTTAATATTATCCTGTTTTTATTCTCTTTTGAATAAATAGGAATTATGTTCGGCTATGTATTTTTATGTTTTCTTTTTTTACAAATAAAAATTATAGTTTCTCATGTGTTGGAATAATAAACATTCGCTATATAATTATATTTTTGTATTGTGCAAAATTTGAATAAATGAAATACTCAAAAACAAGGCATTAAGTCCAATACATTCACGTTTTTGAAAAAAAAAAACGGAGAAAAATGTACATTACGTTTAAATAATAATTTTGAAAAAAGATGAATTCTTTCTCATCGGAAATTATCTAAATAATATATTGTTTTCTATTTATTTCGCAAAAACATGAAAACATGTAATTCCACGATTTTATCTAAATGGTTATAAAAAAAATCTTGGTACATTTTGATAAAAATTGCATTTAAACCACTTATAATATTAGGAAATAAATCATTTTCCTTAAAATTTGAATTATACTGATTGAACTATATTCCACATTAGTTCTTTATATCTTCTCCAAATCTTTCCTAAAATTAAACATATTATTTCCACATTTTGAAATCTTTAATTGTGTGATATACATGTATATCAATTGACAAGATCCGAAAATGATATCAGATTTTGGATGATTTTATTTCATATGCAAATTTTAAAATTTTGTCATTCTAAATGTACTCCGTCAATCAATCTCATCAACCGAAATTATCTCCATCAATCAATATGCTAAATTCAATTTATTTTGTAGTGTTAAGATATTAGGAGACGGTATATCTCTATATATCCCAACATACATAAATAAATCATTCCTAAATACATTTAATCATATCTCTCTAATTTGATTTTAAAATATTTTTAAAAAATCAATCCCTAATTGAATTGAATATATATTTAACAATATAATTATATTATCCAATAACAATTTTATTTTTATTTTTTATTTCATATTTATGTTATGTCTCAATGTGATAACTTGCCTATAAAAATACATCTTACTCTCAAAATTAATGTGTACAATTATTACGAGTTCAAATTATCGGAGTGCTTCCCCCCCCCCCCCCCTCTTTAGAATTAATTCATAATGGCTTTTGGAATATAAAATGAAAAGAAAATTGTGTCTATTAGTGAAATAATGAAGGGGATAAAATTATGCACTATTGAGGTTCGAATTATTAGGATTTGGGAGAGGCCTAATTTCAAAAATTAACTTGAAGCTGAAAGTATTGAAATGGTCTTGATGAATTTAGAGGTAATCTCACTACATCCTATTACTTTTTAAGTTAATATATTTTCTAAATTATATGGTATACTTAATTTTAATTTTTATTTATTTATAAGGAAGTAAAATTCAAGCTAGCTGTCGAAAAGGCCTAATAATGCAATTTATGCCAAAAATTAATGAGGGGGAATTTAGGTAATTTTTCAATTTCTTAGTTCGTGAAAACGGTGCCATGAAAAAGTCAACGACCCATAATTGTGTATTATCTCTTAATTATGGATCACGCATAGAAGAATGTCGAGTTCTCAATATTTCAAAATTTGGATTGACATTTGCTAACTTTGAAGATATTATAGCAAAGCGGTTACCGAACATTAATTATATTGGTAATGTTTAGATAAAGAAAAATCCGAAAATCGCTATGTAACATTTTATTGCTTATTTATAAGTGATTTAATTTATGATGGTTTCTAATAAATTAATATATTCATTATAGAGTTTAATTTATGTAATGCTTAATATATAATTTAATAGATATCATTGGACAATTGAGGGGATATAGTGGAATAACTGAAACAACTAAATCCCGAATGATGACTATTGAGTTGGTTGACACATGGTAAGCTATATGGTAAAGGTTTTAATTGTTATTTAAATACTAACATTTTAAATAATATTATGTACATATATGTTTCTAATATAGACTGTGATTGGTATGCATCTTATGTTTAGTAATACAAGCTTGAATTGTGTGCTTTGGACAACCTATGCTGATGAGATTACTCAATTTCTCAAAATCGAAGGAAATGATGATGTTATTACTGTCATCATACAGTTCAGGAAAATAGCTAATTTTCATGGTTTGTTTTCAATTTATCTATTTCTTTTATATTTTGTTTCTTTTGTAAATAAATTGAATTATTTAGGAGAGCTACGAGTTTGCACTTCACGCCATGCTTCAAGATTGTTCATTAATAACGATATTCTTGAAATTAACAACTTCAATAATAGGTTGGATTTCATTTTTTTTTTGTAATATTCAATTATATATATAATATATATATAATATATTATATATTAATATATATATATATATAATATATATATAATATATATATATATATATATATATATATATATAGAGAGAGAGAGAGAGAGAGAGAGAGAGAGAGAGAGAGTCGGGATCCGGTGAGAATGAAGAGTTATATGAGAATAGATTAATATGTGAGAATAAATCACAACCGTTAGATTATAGAAATCTAAGGGATGCGATTTTACTAAGCTCTAATAACCAAACCCATCAGTTTTCATAATAAGTGATCATTACTAGCGTGGAAAGCAACAACTAAAATGGGGAAAATTGAAAACCCATCTCTCTCTTCATCGATTGATTTTTTGCGAGCAAACATCTGAACTTTTCTCTCTTCACCGATTGATTCATCCATCAAAAGTTTGTTCAATTTATCAAATTTTGGTGCTGCTCAATCGTTCACTTCATCAATTTGGGTGCTGCTCAATCGTTCAATTCAATCATTATTAGGTACGAAGTTTTGATTGCTTTAAATCTGTTTTCCAAGTTTGTTGTTCTTACTATTATGCTCTTCTTGTTAAATTAGCTGTCTGATTAAAATTTTTATTAATTAGTAACAATGAAATTTGTTGTTCTTGATATTCCGCCATGGCTAAACGTAAAGATCATTACTTGCTTAGTTGTGGTATGGTTTTACTTCACAAGAATTAATTTACTATAAGCTTTGATTGATTGCTAGTAATGTCAATTTTGTTTTCGTTAATCGAATTTATTCTTGTAATTTTTCCATGATATTGGATCTCGTTTTAATCTTTCCGATGCATGCGAGTGAACACTAATATGCTATGGTAGTATGCTTTGAAATAGCTACAGTTTGCCATAATAATTTTGGCATTAGCAGAGGAGTTTTACTAGGAGCATGTTTAGGTGTTGTGATTAGAAAGACTATTACTAGGATAGTTTGTTTTTTTTGGATTTTTGCGTAGGAGAAGTTTTCAATTGGTTCAGCACTATGTGTGAGTGTTGTGTGACTACTTAATTGTTTCTGTCATGGTCTCATGGATAGAGAGGTAGTGGTCAAACAAGATGCAGATCACAGAAAAAAATTAACGTTGACGAACAGATCCTTTGTATTTGCAATTATACTTCCATAAGGGGAGTTTGTAGCCTTGCTGATGGATGAACATGAGCAATCTTGAGTTTTCCATTATGCTCGTCTACTATTGAGCCTATACACCCTTATATACTCACTTCTTACTTAATTCGATACTAGGTTTCTGTACCAATAGGGGGATTTATGACCTTGTTGAGTCTTAACTTATATTCACTCTATGTTCCCTGATGATTATTAGTATTAATTGCTACAACTTACCATCTTCAGTATCTTGATTGCTTAATGTTGGCTCTATGCAGTGCTTGTGGAGAGCTTGGATACAATGACCTTCGAAATTACCCGTCAAAGATACCTTCTTGATCTAAGGTAACTAGAAACTCATTTCTATTTTGTTTACCGGTCCTTGATTGTTTTTTTTGTTGTTGCTGCCTTTAAAGTGTATGATATATACTTTGTCAAATAATGTACATAAAATCTTAACTACACATACATCACTGATAAACTATATGTACGTTGCTATTCTTGTATGAGTGCATCTGCTTTGTGTATCGAAAGTTGGCTAATACTAAGAAATTTGAAGATTCAGGGGCTCTGAAAGTTACAAGAACGAAATTTTTGGAAAAAAAATGTTGTAATAAAGATGTTGTGGCTGTTAAAATAAATCTGGTAAAATAATTTTTTTTGTTATTTTGCTGCTGTCTTTTAAGTGTATAATATATCATTTTTTTGTTATGTTTTTCATTTTTGTTTTCATTTAAGTATAACTAGTACTAGAAAAGAAGCATCTGAACCAAAAATAAAGTGGAAGAAGATGATTGCCTCAGTGTTAAATCTGTGAGTATTAGGATAACTTTCTGTTTTACTATTCCAATTCATTTGTATCCTATTTGGTTCATTGATACAAAAAAAAAAAAATGAAAGGTTGATAGGGGTTGAAGACTTAAAGTATAGAGAGTTATATTCTTGAAAAAATTAACCTCCTTGATTTGTCTTGTAAAGGATTTCAACCCTCCTCCTCTTTTGCAGCCCATCTGAAAAGAAAATGAACAAAAAAATTATATACTAGCTTTAGTCCCAATCCACCTATTGTAGAATTTGACCAAATTTGTTCTGAAGTTTCCTTTCTCAATCTGTTCATTATGTCATACATGCTAAATTCAATTTTTTATTTGCTTCTGATTGGTATTTCATATGTAATTCTGGAGTTAAGAGTAGTTCGGCTGCTTTGAGAAGATTTCCTTGGATGGATATATTCCGTGCGTGAATTTTCTGCCCCATTTTATTTGTGATGCTTTATTTTCGTGACATGGAGTTATGTCCATTCCCTAAAGTCTGTATTTTTATGTTAATAGGGAGTTATAAGTTTGTGCTAAAGCACTTTGGAAAAACTAATATGGCTGGATGATTTGAAGAAAATATTTTAGTGGTTTATGAAATTAGCAAACATGGACATTCTACTGAAACAATTCATAGTATTGTTGAATGTTTGAGGTTGTACTTGTGAATGCCACCAAGTGGTGTTTTAGCCTTTTAGGGTTATCTTGTTCGGGGTCTTAGGTAGCATTGTGCTAGACTATTAGCATGTCTGTATTTGCACCACCGGATGTTCATGTACACTTTTGGCGCCTAACATAAGAAGGTCCGTGCGTGTTTCAGGTGAAAAGACATCTTCAGAAAATAACATTTTCTTTCCCATAAATGGTTTGCTAAATTACAGCCATGGGGAGTATAGGCTAAAGACAAACAAGCAAGATAATGATTGAAGGTGGCTGCCTGTTAGGATATTTCATAACAAAAGCTATTTTCTACATGAGATTTTCATCATGTTACTAGGATTTGACTCGTCTTTTAGATTTTGACTACGATTATACTAAGAAATGACTAATTAGCATACAAATGTATTAATTGCAGGCTTGCAGCCTTGCAGATATTGTAGCTAACATTGATGGTATAGGTATACTTGTGTATAAAAAGTCTCCCTCTCAACAAGTGAGGGCCGAATTCTTAGCTTGTGATGAAATTGTGGATTTAACACTTGTGATAAGGAGGTGTATGTACTCAAAATTTGGCTTCTCATTGTAAGGAAACATTTGCTTGCCCTTCTTTTTCTTTGTATTTGTTAGTCTTCTAGAGACTAAAATGGATAGCGTAGAATGTGTATAAACTCAAAACACTCATAAACCAGTAAACTTAGAGAACATGTCTCCTATCTAGACATTAATCAATGAAACCGAGTATGGTCACAACTCACAAGACATAAATCATCCATGAATGTACAATTTTTAGTACATTTCCTCAATTCTTATACCCCTTGAATTTTTACATCACTGTATTAGAAAATTACACCAATGATCTTGTGAAAAATCGGATCATTTTTATTTCTACTATTTTCTGCTCGCTCGGACCCTAATGATCTCGTGTGGAAGAAGGTGAATTGTCATGTACCCCTTTCGTAAACATTAATAAAACTATTTTCGTGCTTTCATGATCTATATTTTTTAATTCTTGATATTGATATTGTTCTTACAAAAGTTTCTCAAAGTAGAGCTATAAAAGATGATTAAATTTATTATGTTCCACTAATTTGCTTATGTACATCATCATTGACTTGAATGTACATCACCAATGGCTTGAATGTACATCACATATATTTACTTGTTTTCAAATCTCAATCCTGTACTACTGATTTATTAATTAACATTTTAGTCAAGAATCATACTCCACACCATAAGCATGAAAACCATAATATGTCTTACATAGACCAAAATCGGTTATGACAATCACAACCAAAATTCTCAAAAAAGGCTTATACACATGCAATTCTAAATAAATCTTGTAAAAGTATGCATCTCTTTATTTCTTTACAGAAGATATGGAAAATTTCCTCGCAATACAAATTCTTCCAAGTTGCTCACTGATTTCATCGCCTTAGCATTCCTCAACATAAGTTGTTTGACCACGTTGGAGTCATCCTTCAACATATATTAGAATGAAAGCTCGAAAATATATACATCCCATACAGTTTGCGCCGCAAATAGCATGTCCTATAATATTCAAACTTCGCGCAAGTATGGTAAAATATAAGTACAAACGCATAAAATAAAAAGAAGAAAACAATAATATAATTATTATATTTCCATTCCAATATGGAAGCTTGTCATTCAACATGTTCAAGGAGCTATTGGCTTGCTCAAAAGGCCAAAACTACAATGGTAAAACCGATTGCTTCCAAGTACATCAGTGAGGCCTTACAGGTACATCATTGATGGCTCACAAGTACGTCAAAACTGAAATTCTTGGAAGTAACTCAGTTCATTTCATCTCCTTAACATTCTTCAACATAAGTTGTTTAACTACGTTGGAGTAGTCCTTCAAGATCTCACAACAATACTTGGCTCTCAAAGTTTTCAGAAAAAGAGCCTAAAAATAAACAAATATTAATTAGCTTTAAAATCAAATATAACTAGAAAAAAACAACCTAAAAAGAAAATTTCTACTTATGCTACCTGTTTTTCAATAATCTGTTCCTACTTGTGCTCAACCGTCAATAAAAGTAGAAAGTTCATAGCTGAGTTCAGAGCTAAGAGAAAGAGCACACAAAAGATTTTACCATACAAGAAAAACCTACTTGTTTTTAGGTTAGATAATAAACCAAGTCATGAATCAAAGGTTAGACAATAAACCAAGTCATGATCAACCATTCAAGCTAAGAGTGACCATACTTCTGGGGGTGTAATATTTGTTGGGTTAAGTTTATGCAATCTATGCCCACATCTTAGAATAGAAAAACAAATATGTGGAGTATACTCTTAGTAAAATCATCTTCAGAGACAACTCTTTTTTCGTTAACTTCATGCCAATATTAGTTTTATTTTTTTAATGAAATGCCAATATTAGTTTAAGTGCTCTAAGGTGTTACTATTTTCTACTGTATAATGCCAATTTATGATGAATCTAATAGAGCATCAAAAGTTCAAAAATACCACAATAAATTCCAGACAGAGGTTATGTTTTGTGTTACTATGTCAATGTCTGCCAACACAATGTTTCTGGATGTAAACAATACCCATTGGTGCTGGAGCTAGTTAGAGCGTTGGTTAGCTGCTAACCATGGGAGACTGCAACTACTCTTGATAGCAATGACAACTCACCTCTTATTAAGATCTCAAAGCCCATTATGTTTGGGAATGAGCTTCCTAAAAAACATGCTTGCCATCACAAAACTTAAAAGCCTTCCCCAACACCCATCCCAAAACAAACTCGTTCTTCTACCGGTGGTCATTTGTCCACCTCTAGTGTTCCTTCAAAATCCACTGCAGCACAGAAGTCGAGAACTCCGAGCCCAAAAGCGAGCCCAAGCATGAGCATGTGGGTGGGGTCTATTTGATGATGCAAGAAGCACACTCAGTCAGCAGTCACAACAACAATCAAGGAGAAATAGTGTGACAGGTTCATCAGTTAGTAGGGATGATGAGAGCCTAGCTAGTTCTCAAATTGTCCCAAGTTACCATAATAAATTCCAAACACAGGTTATGTTTTGTCTTACTATGTCATATGGAGAATTTGTGCACCAAGAGAATCCCAATGCGAGGTTATAGAACACCAATAGTTATCTCATAGAAAAATTACCTTATCAATAATCTCAAGCTACTTATCAGAATATCAATAATCTATATTTACATTATTAATAATCTCAAGATACTCATTAGTTATCCATAACTCATTATCAAATGATATAACTAATCGTGGCTTAAAAATACATCACCAATGGCTTAATTGTACATCACCACTAGCTTATAAGTACATCACCCATAACCTCTAACTATATATCTGATATCACAATTAATGAACCATATATCATCTACAATTACCCAAAACAAAACAGAGAAGATAAAAAATGGATATGGGAGTACTTACATGAGTTGCTATGGATCTGATTTGAGTTTTTATTTACATAAGTTTGGTCAGATTCAGGAGTAGACTTCTTTGATTTAGAACCAAAAGCTGTGAAAAATTATAGTAATCTTCCTTACAAATTTGTGTAAAAGAGATTTATGTTTCTGATTTTGCATCATAGAATTACTACCAGCATGACCATATTGAGAATTAGAGCTCGATATATTTTGTTGATGTAAGCTATCAGATGAAGGTACAGGTGATTTCTTCATCCACAACTAAATAAAATTCAACTGGCAATAAGATATATATTGGATCTAGAAGAAGGGATATACTAACTAATAGCTTGATGTTGTAATTATTTCATAATTAGGAAGCCCAATGCGAGGTTACAAACACCAACAGTTAACTCATAGAAAACTTACCTTATCAATAATCTCAAGCTACTTATCAGATATCAATAATTTATATTTACATTATCAATAATCACAAGATACTCATTAGTTATCCATAACCCATTATCAAATGATATAACTAATCATGGCTTAAAAATACACCACCAAAATCCCTTCAAAAAAAAAAAATACACCACCAATGGCTTAATTGTACATCACCACTAGCTTAGAAGTACATCACCCATAACCACTAGCTTAAATTGGAGTCAAGTCAACACACATAATCACCATATTACGCCACAAACATGGAAGTCTAGAGAATTTCAACTCTTACCTTACAAAGTTCTAAATCCAAAATGAAATAAAACAAAACAACTAAAGCAAATAGGCAAAATGAGAATGACATTTTCCATAGCTTAACTAATAACAACATCAAATTATCAAATTGAAACCCTAAATTCCGAAAGGTAACTGAAAAATAGAGTCGAAAAAATTCGAAAAAAAATACCAGAATGAAGTAAAACGAAAGAACTAAAGCAAATAGGCAAAATGAGAATGACATTTTCCATAGCTTAATTTCAAAGTAACAACATCAAATTATGAAATTGAAACCCTAAAATCTGAGATGTAACTAAAAAACAGAGCCAAAAAAATCCAAAAAAATACCAGTTTGAATCTTGTTCGAGCTTCAATGGAGAACTTTGGATCTTGTCCGAGCTTCAATTGAGGACGAAATTGCCAAATTGCTTCTGTATGTCGGAATTTTTTTTACGAAATCGGAATTTGTTTGAGCTTCGAGGACGAAATTGTGGGTTTTTGCTTATGTCGGAATTTTTTTAGCTACAGTAGGTGGAGGAATTTTTTTTTTTGCTACAGTAGGTGGAGCTACTGTATATGTCAAAAGTTTTTTTTACTTAATTGGAATTTGCTTAAGCCGTTTGATTAGAATGATCCAAGGGCATAGGTTTATTCTCATATAATTAGGTATTCTCACATATCCATTTTATTCTCACCAGAGCCCAAATCTATCTCTCTCTCTCTCTCTCTATATATATATATATATATATATATATATATATATATATATATATTAACGTACTTATTCAAATTTAATGAATGTGTACTTTGTCTCTATCTTTTAATAAGATTATTTAGTATTTTATTATGAAACTCAAAAAAATTTACCTGTATATTTTTTTATTATAGGCTGGAGTATGCGTTAGCTTGGCAACTATTGCATATATTGATTTTCAATATAGTTGGTACTATGATGCTTACAAAAGATGTAATAGTGGATTGGTTAGAGAGGGAGATGTAACTCGATGTAGGAAGGACAATCATGTTGTCAAGTCAACCATCCCGAGGTAGTATGTAATTTTATAATGGAATATATATTTTATGTTAGTTTTATATTAAATCAATAATAATAATAGAAACTTTTCTTTTGGTTGTTTGCTATTTTCCACAAAATTTAAATATAATAGGTTCACGATCAAAATCATCGTATCAGACAAGACTGCTGATGCTTCTTTCTTAATGTTTGATAAAGAAGTATCCAAGTTGGTTGGTAAGAAGATCAAAGAGATAGTAGACTTACAAGACGAGGTTATTATGAATTATTTTAATTCATTCCCAGTTTTATAGATCTTATTTAATTGAATTAATTCTCAAAATGACTTATAATATACATGTTACATTATTTATCTTAAGGATGTTGACGACACTACATTTCCTGAAGATTTCAAGTTTTTGCTTAGCAAAAGATTTTTGTCTAAAGTTAAGGTTCCACATAACAATGACGTAGATGAAAATTCTACCTACACCGTTGTAAGCACATGTTGATGATATTAGTGTGATTGACAAGTGGATGGGACTTTACATAAAGATTGAGGTAATTACAACATGAACACAAAATTAGAAGAAGTAAATTGAACGAATCTTTAGTAAGAATCAGTCAGTCGTGGGCCTGAGAGACGGTGGTTTACCTTGTGGCGGATATACATACATACTCATAGTCTTCTTATATATTTCTATGATAATAAATTATGTATACGAAAAGATAATCACTTTAGACAATAATTAAAATAATAAATTTGATATATAATTCTTACAACTTTGATTGAAGTTACCTATAGAATTATAGGACAATATTACCACTAATTAAATAAGTGTATCTGACTAAATGAATATGGGCAAAAACTATATATAATTTTGTGAGATATGTTTCCTTAATTTTTAATAAATGATATATCGGGAAAATATTAATCAATATATACTATAGACGAACATATATTCAAAAAAAAAATACTACTGGTTATCCGAATTTCCTTTTAAAAATATATATACAATATTTTCCTTCTAAGAGTTACTAGAATAAGTTATCGTATATACTTTTAAATTTCTTTAATAAGTAAATAAGTATAATTACATATATATTAGATTAGATCATATATTATTATCAAATATCTTTAGGAAAGTATATTTTTTCGAATATTTGATTTCATGATACCAAAAATTTCTACACTAAAATCATGACCAAGATATTTTTAGTTATATATAAATAAGTTCTTTACACAATTTAAAAGATTCAAAATGTGTACACTAAACTCATTGTTATTATGAATCGTAATTTAGAAAAAAAATGTCTACTAAGTCTTCCACAAGAAATTGTTATAGACATAATTTCACGTGTTGCAGCTTTTTCAATTGGTGATTTGTTTAGGTGCAAGATAAGGTACGTTATATGTTTACACTAGTAGAAAAAGGACGATTTGCGTCCCCTTATTTGCGTCAGACACGGAAGTGACGCAAAACATCTATTTGCGTCGCATGACCAACAGAGTATGACGCAAAACATCAAAAACAATACCAGGACACGAGAAATATGCGTTGCATGGTACGCAGGTGCAACGCATATTAATGTTTTGCGTCGCATGGTGCTTGTGTACGACGCAAATAGCTGCGAGTAGTGGGAGGGTTGCGAGACTAATGTGCGTCGCACTCTTCGCCTCGTGCGACGCACATTAGTATGCTGCGTCGGATGTTTGTTGGGTGCGCCGCAAATGGATATTTAATACTTCCCCCTCTTTTTGTAATATTTCCCAACGGCATTTTTTCGAGCCCTAACTCATGCAACTGACTGCTATCCCCCTCTCTCTCTCCTGCGAAACCCTCGTATACACTCAAACAAACTGGCGCACCCTCGCTCACAATCTTGCCGACGCACCCTGAATCTCGCCGGTGACTTCCTCTTCTGGTGCGACTTCCTCTTCCTCTCTCTCTCTCTCTCTCTCTCTCTCTCTCTCTCTCTCTCTCTCTCTCTCATTCTCGTTCCTTACTCTGCCGGTGCCCTCTTCGCCGGCGCACCCTCGTTCAAATTCTCGCCGCCGGTGCACGTATCTCGGTCTAAGTTACTTCTGCACCGCCGGTTCTCTCTCTCAATCTCCCTTCGCTGCACCGCCAGTTCTTTCTCAATCTCCCTTCGCTGCAGCCGCCACTGACTAAGTTTACGGTGACCTGCAGCCACCACGGACTGACCTGAAGCCGCCACGGTCCCGCCGTCGGCAAAGTAGGTATTTCAAGTTATTTTATGAATCATATATTTACTTCATGCATGGTAAAATTAGCTCTAAAAGCAAATTCGAAACTGCTTTTCATATACTGTTAATGGATTGCAAATTCGGAACGAGTAATGGATTGTGTAAATTTGTTGTACTTTTTTCAATTATACTTATTTTTCAATTTTTTCTCTGTTTTTGCAGCAACAGTCAAAAGAGGGACATACATAACGATGCAGCGAATATTCGACGCTAAGAAGTTTTTCAATCTACCTTAGGAGCTGCATTTTCCCCTATAACAAGTGAGTTTGTTATAATATGTTGTAACTAAGCGTCTGAATAATTTCTATTGCTTGATTTGTAACCTTGCGTTGTGATGGAAACCGAATAGAGAAGGAGAGAAATCTAAGCCACCTTGAATGGTCTCTTTAGAATTATGTGCTTCAATTATGAGTTAGAATTCTTGAATGCTCAATTTAGAATTTGAAACTTATGTCATTCCTTTACATTGTAGTTTAGTTGCCACCTTAGTCCTCATCGGTTTGCCGGTTCTCCAAGCTCGTGCACTTGTGCTCGTCTTCGCTGCTCCTTGAGAGCAGAGGTATGTATTATATTTTTTGTTATTTTTTTTATGTATGTTAATGTAACCATTAGTTTGGATTTAGGAATGTATATATGTGAATTGTTTGGTTATTATGTGATTGGGAAAATATATGTTGAATCATGCATAACCAAACCTATTTGGACATACCTTAATGGGGTGAGGAGGGAAATCTAAGGAATGGATTGGTTTGTGTTGTTTATTGCAATGTGCATCATTTGTCTAGATACCCGTTCGAGGCTTACTCATTAGGAGTAAGTCTTGAATAGTCCCCGGTTTGGGACTGTCTTTGAGTTTCTTATCTCACTTAGGATGTGAATGAATGTTTGGGTTTTTGATTCTAAGAATGATCCGGCTCATTTCCCTAAGCGTTCTCTGGGTACATATGTTGATAGTTTAACTACTATCTTCATCGTGTACTTGGAGAACTGTAGGGAAGTGCTGCCGGATTTTTCTTAGAATTGAAAACCAAATGTTCATTCACTAGTGAGATGAGAAACTCAAGGATGGGTTAGGTTGGAGTGATAAGGACCCAATGATGGTCATGACTGCATTTGATAAACTACTTTGAATGATGTGATCGATTGTATTCTTGTTTGGTGTCTCGTGTATGAATATGGATCGAAACTGGATGTATGGAATCGAATTTCGACGACATTTCTACAAGGGGTTAATGAATTTATCAGAGTTGCGTTAGAACATCAATCGGAGAATGGGTCAAAGTTAGTCTTGTGTCCTTGTTGTGATTGCAATAACTCAAGGGGGTATCGTGATATGGATCAAATTAAAGATCATTTGATTCGTCGTGGGTTTAAGAGTAACTATACTAGGTGGACATGGCATGGAGAGTTTTATGATGTGGGTATGAGCTCCACTAGCTTGTGTGATGATTTGCATGTTGATGAGGTTGAGGTTGAGATTGAAGGAGATGGTTATAATGAGAATGATAGGGTAGATGATGAAAATGACATGGTAGATGATGAACATGATAGAGTAGATGAGATGTTGCACAATTTGGAGGATGAAAGAACCGATCGTCCGCATATGTATGATAGTATTTTAAGTGCAGCGGAAAAACCTATGTATCCGGGGTGTGAGAATTTCACTAAACTTTCTGGAATCCTTACATTGTTCAATATGAAATCGAAGCATAGTTGGACAGATAAAAGTCTAAGTGAGTTGTTCACTTTTTTACAAGAATTGCTACCTGAAGGGAATGAAATGCCCAACTCTACCTACGAGGCAAAGAAATTGTTGTGTCCATTAGGTATGGAATATGAGAAGATACATGCATGTCAAAATGATTGTGTGTTGTATCGAAAGAGTACCAGGATTTGCGTGAGTGTCCTAGGTGTGGAAAGTCTCGATACAAAGTAAAAAAGAATAATGATGAGGGGATGAGAAAGAAAGAAACTCCGGCGAAAGTTCTTTGGTATCTACCAATCATTCCAGATTTAGGCGTTTATTTTGGATGAAAATAATGCTAGATTACTAAGATGGCATGCGGACGAGAGGAAGAAAGATGGGATGCTTAGACATCCGGCCGATTCTCCGCAATGGAGAAATATCGACCGAAAGTTTCCCGATTTTGGTAAAGAACCTCGAAATCTTAGGCTTGGACTTTGTACAGATGGGATGAACCCATTTGGCACACTAGGTACCCAACATAGCACTTGGCCGGTTCTACTGACAATTTATAATCTCCCTCCCTGGTTATGTATGAAGCGTAAATTTATTATGCTATCGCTTCTTATTTCGGGTCCTAAGCAACCCGGAAACGATATAGATGTGTATCTTGACCCGCTTCTTCAAGATCTGAAATTGTTGTGGGATGAAGGTGTTTCCATGTTCGATGCGTATGCGAAAACTGACTTCACATTGCGTGCCATGATATTTTGCACGATTAATGATTTCCCGGCTTATGGGAATTTTCAGGGTATACGGTTAAAGGAGCAAAGGCATGCCCTATTTGTGATGAGAATATGATTGATAAGCGGTTACATCATTGTGGGAAGAATGTGTACCTGCATTATCGTACATGGCTTCCTTTAGATCATCCATTCCGTAGGAAGAAAAAGTTGTTCAACGAAAAGTGGAGATGAGAGAAGCCCCTGTACCTTTACGTGGAAAAGAGGTTTCTAATAGGGTAAAGGATATTGAAACAATTTTTGGCAAGCCCTTCAAAAGTGTCTCAAAGAACTTATACAAGAAAAGATCTAAGTTTTGGGACCTTCCGTATTGGGAATGTTTGGAAGTCAGACATTGTCTTGATTTAATGCACATTGAGAAAAATGTTTGTGATGCCATTGTCGGACATTGTTGAATATGCCCGGGAAGACAAAGGATGGAGTTAAAGCTAGGAAAGACATGGCTGAGATGGGCAGACCTGAACTAGCACCTCAGGAGCGGGGACAACGCTATTATCTTCCACCAGCTTGCTACACTTTGTCTAAGAAGGAGAAAACTAGTTTTTGTGAGTCCCTGCATAGGTTAAAGGTTCCTGCTGGATACTCGTCAAATTTCCGAAACCTTGTTTCACTGAAGGACTTGAAACTTGTTGGTTTGAAATCTCATGATTGTCATATCTTGATGCAGCATATATTACCTGTTGCAATACGAGGAATTTTGCCTTCCCAAGTAAGATATACAATCACAAAATTGTGTTTCTTCTTCAGAACTATCTCTAACAAGGTGATTGATCCTAACATTCTAGATAACTTGCAAGCCGATGTAATAGAGACGATGTGCCGATTTGAAATGTACTTTCCACCATCATTCTTTGACATCATGCCTCATTTGATAATCCATCTTGTCAGAGAAATTAAACTTTGTGGGCCCGTTTGTATGAGGTATATGTGGCCTTTTGAAAGACATATGGGTACTCTGAAGGGTAAAGTGATGAATCCAGCTAGACCAGAAGCAAGTATTGTGCAAAGAACAGTTGCTGAGGAAGTATCTGAATATGCAAGTCAGTATTTAGCACGTGCACAAGCAATTGGTTTGCCAAAATCTAGACATGAAGGAAGGCTTGAAGGTTGTGGTACCATTGGGAGAAAAAGATTGTGTCTTGATGGAGAGTTGAAAAGAAAAGCAGAATTGATTGTGTTACAAAATCTGAAACAAGTTCATCCTTACTTAGATGAGCACATGACTACTGATGCAGCTGCTACGAAGAAGAAAAGTAGGCCAAGAGGTCCTACAAAAGGGATACGTTCCAAACCCGACATTCAGAGAGTTCTTGCTTGGGATGAGTGAATACGTCCGATTGGGCGCTATGCTGTTGAGTACAAGATTTATTGTGGGGAGATCAGTAGAAGCAAAGTGTCTATCTTGTACGACACTTGGGATGATGTTCCAGAAGGCACGAAAAACACTTTGTGGGAAGATGCTAAAGTAAGTAACCTTATTTTTATAATAAACTAATTAAGATTATGTTTGATTATTTTAATCGGTTATTATTAATTGGTTTATTTTTGTATATTGAAGAGAGAATTTGGAATAGAAGAAGATGTTTTGAAGAAACGAGATTTCTTGACTACATGTGATAAACGGTGGAGAGATTTCAAGTCAAGATTGGTGACCAGATGGATCACGAAAACGAGGAAGGGGCCTAACAATGATAGGCTACCATACGTGATGTATCCTTTCATCACACGAGAGATATGGGACCAGTTTGTACAAAAATGTAGCTCTAAGGAGTTCCAGGTATGTAATTTATAATATGAAATTATATTTTCATTACGTTCTTTAATATTGACAAGTTACTAAATCCTATATTAGGCAAAAAGTGCAAAAGCAAGAATCTCTCAGGCTGCTAACAAGCATCCTCATTTTTTGGGCCAAAAATCATATGCGGAGATGATTTCCATTTGGCAAAGCAGAGGGTATACCCCTTCCGCTACAGCATCATCTGCTGACTCATCTACATCATCAGTGATTTCCTCCTTGCCGGATCGGACATTGCCTTGGCTTCTCGCGAGATCGAAAAAAGATAAGGATGGAAATTTCTTCTTCCTAATGAAGAAACACAAAAGATAAAGAGTCCATTGTAAGCATTGTTCAAATTTTATAACGTTGTTTCTTGTTCTCCTTACTTGTCTTTGATCTACTAATCATATGACTTTTTTTAACTTGAACGCAGGATGATTGGAAAAAGAAAGAAGCTGAAGGAGAGTTTGTTCCAGGTCGGATGGATGATGCTCTTTCACGTGCTTTGCAGAGGAAAGACCGACCTGGGCGTGTGTTAACAGCTGGGCGTAGCATTGGGATAACATCTGTTTGGGGAGACCCTGATCAGACCAGTATTGCTTGCAAGGGTAGGGGCATGGGTGATGAGGAGATTCAGGCATTAGAGGCTAGAGTGAGTCAAAGAGTTAGAGAGCAGACTATCGAAGAGATGAACTCGAAGATAGATGCTATGGTTCAAGAAAGGTTAATGGCTTATGCGACGCAGTTAGGTATGCCAGTACGACTCCTTCCACTCCCGTCGTTCCTAGTAGCTGTCAATCGGGGGGCAATGATCCATTTGCGGACTTGCAGGTATATTGTCATTTTATATATGTTCTAATTATTATATTATGCTTCTAAAACACTTAATTGATGTCATTCTTTTATTGGATGTTAAGAGTCAAGCTCCATGTCGCTTGGCAATAGCGGATGTCACGGGACCGATCATTGTAGCTGAGGGTACCGTTCATCCACGAGGACAGGAGTCATTGTCACACTCTACGACCGCCGTGAAAGTGAGTGTTGATGATTTTTATGCGGATTACGCGGATGCTCCAGTTCCACTCCCTACTCCATTCATCACGAAACTCAGTCAAGCTGAGGGTTCTTTCATACAATGGCCGAAAGAGTTGGTATTTCTAGTTTCAGATAATCAGGTAACTTATATTTAGTATTATGATTTAGTATATATTAAGAAATTCAAATGTATATACTTAGAAATCTTGATTTATATAAACCAAATAATCTTTATTTTATATATAATATGAATTAAAAAGAAGTTGATTTGAATTAGGAACATATACCTAAAGAAGGTGCAAAGAAGAAGAAAAAGAAAACAGTAGTTGCTAATGATCCTTGCACCGATGAGTCTGCACATAGGCACATAGATCCATTGATTAGTCTGTCACTTGAGGATATGTCTGATGCGGTCAAGGAGATGCATCGTTTGTTTTGCCAAAATCCTGCAGATGAGCCTTTTACTATCGGAGTTAGTAGGGGTTCCTGCTTCAACTATCCTTCTGATGAGATGATCATTCTCTCCCGACAAGATGTTTTCCAACTTCTGACGGGAGAATGGCTTAATGTATCCGTTTTGCAAGTATTATGATGTGAGATTTCTCAAACTCTAAACTAATCAAATTTGATATTTATTATTATTATTTCGCATCTAACTATAAATATTTGGAGTGTAGGTTTTGTCAGATGATAGTGACGTGAATGGAGATTCAAATATTGGTTTCATGTGTCCTAGTATGATTTCGGCGACCATGCTACACCATGAACCAGTTGCCGCGATCAACTACATGCAAAGGACATTGAGAGCCAATCGAAATATGAAATACATCATGCTTCCATACATTGAAAAGTATGCTTTATTTTCCAACTTCCGTACATTGAAAAGTATGCTTCCCTTTTATCTTTATATATGAACTTATCACATTTTGTTGCATGCTTTAGTCAACATTGGATTCTTCTCGTCCTTTCTCTATACAAAAGAACAGTATATGTATTTGATTCGCTTAGGAGATCAGATAGATCCTTAGCTATCAAGGAACCGCTGCATACGTAAGTTAATAATTATTATAATTCTTACATGTATTTTATGATATTTTAATATTATATAACTAGTAATTCTTTTATTGTACTTAGCACATATACATCATTGTTGTTGTTGTTGTTGTTGTAGTGCATATACATCATTCATGCTCCTTGAAGGTATCAAGGCAACAAAATTGTCTTGGATATCTATGAAGGTAAAACTCTTAAGGTTTTGTATTTTATATGCATTTTATAGTTCTATTTAATATTTCATAATTTTTCGATTCTAATATGTGTATTTCAATGTGGTGTAGTGTGCTCAACAAACGGGAGGAGATGAATGCGGCTATTTCGTTATGAAATACATGTTTCAAATCGTCCGCTATCTGTATCAGTCAAATGATTTGAAGAAGGTATGTATATGTTGTAAATTGGTTACTTTACTTATATAATTTTAAAGTTTATTAACTAAGTTAACATATTTATAGGATTTTCCTAAAAGCGTTGAACCATACACCATAGAAGATATCAACGAAATCAAAGACAATTTTGCGCGATTCTTTCAACATCTGGTGGGAGAAGAAAAGGCCAAGTAGTGTTAGTGTAGTAAGTGTAGTAGATGTACATAATTGGTTTATTATTGCAACCTTGGTTGAGTATATGGCAACATTGGTTTGCTTGCTTGGGATTATTTGAGATGTATTGAAACAGGTTTTGATATATATATATATATATATATATATATATAATATATTATATATTATATATATATTCCCAACAATTTCTTGGGTTATCCATATTACAAAGGAGACTTTGCCGAATTTTCCCCTCACAATTATTAATATGAATGTTTGTTTAGTTTTGAATCATCAAATTTTAGTAATATGTAAACAAACCAACAGAAAATCTGAAAAACACGAAAAAATAATAATTTTATGACCCATTTGCGTCGCACATGGCAAGAAGTGCGACGCAAATTACCCACAATGTCCGTCGCACCTAGGCAATGTGCGTCGCACATTGCCTAGGTGCGACGCACATTGACTTCTTATGCTGGCGTGGTAGGAAGGAAATGTGCGTCGCACCGTATATAGGTGCGACGCACATAGCTCAACCATCTGCGTCGTTTCTCGAGCGACGCAAATCGTTTCGTTGTCATTTGCGTCGAGAGCTTTGGCGTCGCACCTGGGTCCGACGCAAATAGACGCCTCACGTCCGACGCAAATTGCCGTTTCTGTACTAGTGTTAACAATTGATTAAGATTTTCTTAAATTACATATATATCACATCTATATAATAATTATTATCAATCTCTAAATGTAGTTGCAAGGGACTTAATGATATTTGTGACGATGAAAAAGTTCTACAAAAAGTATCTATTGGAAGCTTGCTAAACTTATCATGGGATTACATTGATAAGATTGATTATTTTTTTACACGATGTTTGGAGTGCAAAAATCTTGAGGCTATTGTACGAGTTGGAATGGTAAAATACTTTCTTTGTACACTATTCTATATGAAAATCATAGTTTTTTGTAAAGTAATTATATATATCACTTTATTGATTTATAAACATGATGTTGATATTTAAATTTTAATTAATTCTTCCAGGTACAATATTTTACTCAAATAAAGATAAAAGATGGTATTGCAAGTTTTAAAAAAGCATCAAATGAAGGTTATTTAGTTGCAACCTATTTAATAGGCCTAATATCTCTATGCAGTGAAGATGTGAATTCTAAGAAACTTGGTTTAAAAATTATACCAGATACACTAATTAAGATGGGATTGGAAGGGATTGCCGAATGTCGGAAGAAAATTCACTATTATTTGTCTACTATATGGATAGAAAATAAAATTACTATTCAATCGGATCTATTTTTATGCGATAACAAGATAAAATGTGAGGTCAAAAGGAACTTTTGGGAAGGTTTTAATTACAATTATTAAGTTTCAGATGAACCTGTCATACTATGTAATGCTTGCAAATGTAATCGAGAGCTTATGTTCTTCCTATCATTTATGTCATAATGATATTTAGATATTTCTTTTGTAATAAAGTTCATTAATATATTATTTACGTGTTGTCTCCATATTGTCTCATCGATATATATTATGGATGACAATTGTTTTTTTAACTGTAAGTTTTTAAATTTCGTACTACATTCATCAATTATTTTTAGTCATCATATAGACCACAATAATAACGTAACTCTCAATTAAATTGTGAGGTAGTAAAAGAAGTTTACTTTTTTTGGCTAAACAATTATTTGCTTGGTAAAGGATTTTTTTTCCTCTTTAGCATTAAAATAGTTTAAAATTTGATTTGATTAGTAGGCGATTTTTACTTTTTCAAAACAAGTAAGTAAATGTAAAAAAAACCTGTCAATTACAAATTGCCTTTTCAAATTTTCTTTGAATAAGTCATATCTTTAGTTAAAATAACAATAATCGCACATTTTTATAATTTAGCATATATTCGGATCTATTTTATTTAGGAAAATCAACATTCACAAAATCAAATCTTATGACAATGAATTTATTGTACAAAAATAGTGTAAGATACGTTTAGTAATATTTTGCAAAGAGCAACATATATATATAATGTCTTCTTGATCCCTAAATTTATTGTACTAAAAAATAAGTTATTTATACAACTTATATGATTTGAAATTTTATAAAGCCAAATAGTCTAAACTAATTCTTACTATGAAGCCTCAAAATATATGTATGATAGAACGCCTTCCCAAAGAAAGTGTCGTTGATATTATTTCACGTGTTGGAGCTTATTCTATCAGCATTTTATTTAGGTGCAAAATAAGGTACGAAACATGTTCAACAAATTATTCATATGTTTTTAAATTATTTATAAATAACGTCTATACATAATCATTCTTTTAATATAGTTGCAATACACTCAATATTATTTGTGAGGATGACAAATTTCTACAAAAGTTATCAATAGAAAGCTTGCTAAGCGTATCGTGGGATGACATTGATAAGATGGATTTTTTATTTACATGATGTTTAGAGTGCAACAACCTTGAGGTTATTGTTCGAGTTGGAATGGTAACGTTTTTACAATAATTTCTTCATAATATTTATAAATTGATAAGCCTTGTAATTCACATTATAAAAACTATGATATTTGATGTTTTTGCATGTCTATTTTATATTGTTCTATTCATATATTTATATGCTTTTTACTGAATCGAGGACAGAAGATGATATTATATTTTTCGAAAATGCATCAAATCAAGGATATTTAGTGGTAACTTATTTGTTGGGACTTATATATCTATGTAGTCAAGATGCAAGTTACAAGGAACTTGGTTTCAAAATGATACCAATGACATTAATGAACATGGATTTGAAAGAGATTGTAGAATATAAGAAGAAAATTCGTTCTAATTTCTCGGGAGTATGGATGGAAAATAAGATGTCTATTGAATCAGGATTTTTTTATGTGATAAAAAACAAGCGTGTAAGCTGGATAGAAAGCTTTTTGAAGGTTAGGATTACTACTACGAAGTTTCAGATGATCCTAGAATAGTATGTGATTATTAGAATTATAATCGAGAACTTATATTCTTCTTATAATTTATGTCTTAAGTATAATTATATGTTTGTAATTTTAATATATTTCTTTAATAAATTATTAATTTCTGTCTCCAAAATTTATACTCAATGTATATTTGTTATTTTAAATGTTTTAAAAGAGTTTAAGTTTTATCCTCTCACCCTTTTTTTTTCAATATAACCTTGAATTAATCCTAAAATTTCGACTTTAAAGTCGAATAATACAACATATTTACTCCTAATTTCCTTCATTTCAACCTTAATATATACACGTTAGTAGTATTTTTTAGTTAAATAAATTTTAAAATCGTATTTCGTGTATATTAGCATGATGTAAAATTTCAGCTAATATTATCTTATAATTTTCATTATGATTCTGATGTTGATGAATAAAAAAATATATTTTGAAAATAACCTTCTATATATATTACATGATAAACCTCGTCCTCTAAACCTCTCTAGGCGCATGATAAGGTGACTTGCTACTGTGCACCCGGTGGGTAAATGGGCCGGAAAAAGAACTCCGGTGCTAGTGAGCTGGCAATGGGATCAGGAGGTCAAGGGAAAGCTTCTTCAAGCTCGCAATCAAAGTTATTAAAATCGCGATTTAAATCTTAAAATCTTGCGATTTTACGATTCAAAATATGGTAGACGATTCGATTCGCGATTCAAGACGATTCTATACATTTCTGTTGACTAGCGAAAACCTCGCAAGTTTAAATCACGCTATGAAAGAAAATAAGAGATATATATTGTTAGTTATTGCCAATATAGTGGGTAAACAACTATTGTTTCCAATTTTTAGGTCTTTTAACATATAATTTTAGCATATTCAATGAAGATTGAGTGCAATATCTTGATTATACATGTTTGTAGAGTCTTACGATTCTACGATTCGATTTTACGATTCGATTCTAAAGGTTGTTTTCGATTCAAACTAGAATCTCGATTTTAACAACATTGCTCGCAATCACAAGTGGTTGGAGCAGATTACACAAATGGCAATGGAACAGTAACCAGGAATGTAGAGATGGAAGTTGTGGTACCTGAGGTTACGATTCCGGTGAGTGATGGTCTGGAGAATGCAGGTTCTCTAGTTGAGGAAGCTCGCAACAGCTGGAAGAGCTTCACACAGAGTAGGATCTCTGATAAAGGTATGAATCTTAGCTTTATTGCTCCGATGGTTGTCAATGGTGAGTCAGTGGCTCAGCTGGTTAAGAAGGATGTTGATTGTATGAGTGAAAAATGGGAAAATGCTCTGATTGTTTATGTTATTGGTCAAAACCCTAGCATGATGGCCATAACTAATTATTGTAGAACTCAATGGGCTCCCAAAAGTGAGTTCAAAGTTTTTAAACATGATGAAGGTTATTATGTTGTAAAGTTGGAAGCAAGAGAGGATAGGGATGCAATTTTGTAATCTGGCCCTCATTTGTTTTCTGGGAAAGCCTTGGTAGTGACGCAATGGACTGCAAATTTTAATTTTCATAATGAGGTGTTAAGGGTCATACCTATTTGGATTAAATTGCCAAATCTACCACTTAACTGCTGGAGTCCAGAATCTTTGAGTAGAATAGGAAGTGTTGTAGGTGTTCCTATTTACGCTGATGAGTGTACCACTAAGCAATTGAGGATATCTTTTGCTCGAATTCTGGTGGAAATGGACGTTACTGTAGCTGTGCCAAATGAAATTAGTATTGCGGATTCAGAGGGGGTTACGTTTAAGCAAAAGGTTGTGTATGACTGGTTGCCTGAATTTTGCCAGAAATGTCAAAAAGTGGGACACTCATGTGAAAGGAAGGCTGGTCCTATTACTGCTAAGAAGGTGACACAAAAGTGGGTTGAAAAAGGAGCTACTATTCTTCAGAAGGAGCCTGCTGTGATTACTACTAATGTGATATCTTCTATGGGAAATGCTTCAGAGGGTACTATTGGGGAGGATGTGAGTGCTGGTGTTTCTAAGGAGAGATCAAACACTCCTCCACCTACCAATGTGACTCCAGTAGTTACGCCAATAGCTCATACTCAGAAGTAGGACTCAGGGGATGAAGGAGTATGGAAAGTAGTCACAATGAAATCGAAGGACAAAGGTAAACAGGTGGCTTTTCAACAAGCTAGGACAGTACTGAACTATGAGTTACCAGAGACTGGAATCTCAGCTGGAGTTGGGGGTGCTAATAAGGGACCAAACCCTTATCTATCATAATGATATGCACCTCCTGGAATCGTAAAAAAATGCAATAAGAACTAATTATAAATGGAATTAGCTAAATACATGCTTAACCATACCATATGACTAATATCTTTATATACATTTTGCAATCATAAGAAAATGCAATAAGAACTAATTATAAATGGAATTAGCAACTTTATGAAAAGATATATAATATGTTATAACAAAATGCAATAAGAACTAATTATAAATGGAATTAGCTAAATACATGCTTAACCATACCATATGACTAGTATCTTTATATACATTTTGCAATTAAGTCGATGTAAGTTATATATTATAATACAAAGTATTTCCTTGCATAATTAAGATTATCTCTATTATATAAGGGAAGGGGGGAGCAATGATGTCCTCTTTTGAAATGCCTATTTTGCCCCCCTTCCCTTTCTAAATTACAAAAGGTATGTCAAATCATAATCGGCACTCAAAAAAAACTACCGAAAATTAATTTACAACACTCACTCACAAATCACTTAAAAGAAGAAACTTTACAAATCACTCATACAATTGAGAAAATCGCGTTATAAAAATCATGCAAATCTCTCAATTAATAATCAGGAAACTTTATTAAAACTTAAAATTAGCATATAAACTAAAACTAATAACCTAGAACGTCAACACATACAAAAATATTTACAAAAATTTACTTAAAAATCACTATCCTCAAGAACCATTCACAATTAATGGTGGGTCATGGTAAAAAAATAGAGGTGTATTTGTAGTGAAATTGAAATTTAGAAGTTAGACAAGGAAAAAAATTATTTACTTTTTTATAGTGTTCCCTATATATAATGAAACTTTTACATATATTTGGACCTATCTTTTTCTATTATATAATAGCGATTAATTATCAAGGTAAAAAAGTTTGTGTAAAATATCATTCAAGAATTAAAGTACAACATATCTCTATTATATAAGGGAAGGGGGGAGCAATGGTGTCCCCGAATGAAGACACTATGTTACCCCCTTCCCATTCTAAATTACAAATTCACTTACAAATCAAAGGGGGCTTCAAACAAAAGTATAAAAAATATAATTATAACAATCACTCACAAGTCAACTAAAAAAATTGCATAATTTACGTTATGTAAATCACTAAAATGAGAAAACTTTACAAAAAGCTTAAAAATTCACTTACAAAACTTCAACCTATGAAAAAATTGACTTGAAATCAAAGTGTCCGCTTTCTTTACAATTTATGAAGTAATGTACTTAATTCAAAAATCAACTAAAAAATTATAATATTAAAAATCATAAATAAATTCAATAAATTTTCTATTTTGTTCACAGAATTTAACTTTGAAATGTAAAAAAAAAACAAAAAGATTGGTGAGAGACTTAAGTGACAGACACTAAACCAATCAAATTTTGCAACTAAAAACAATTATACTTCGTATGCTAATGTTCATATTTTGACTCTTATGCCGAAGAAAATAAAGTTTTTGTTTCGAAAAAAATTGAAGCACACATCGCGTGCAAAAAAATTCTAGTACCATAAATAAGTTGACTATTTGAGTGACTAAAAAACATGTATCTGTATAGTAGTTAATGCATGAAATACAATTTACTATAGTAATAATAAATGTCACATTTGTTTGGTTTTATGTATTTTAGTTTTTAAACTAATATAAAAAAATTTATTTTCCATTTACTATAAATTAAAAAATTATTTTCTTCATATTCTTTTAGTCATATGGAATCACATTTTAATACATATCCATAACAATCAAATCAAATAATTTAAATTTGCAATCGAAAAATTAAATTTATGTAATTACAAAAAACAACACATAAAATTGTAAAATTAATCTAGATTTTATTTGTATTGAACTAAAATCTGTGTGTTCAAATTAAAATATGTTTATGTGAGATTATATTGGGTATATTTCAGTTTTTCCAAATTGTATTTACTTGAAAATACACCTATTGTGCAAAAAAATACAAAAAATAAAAAATTAATACCTTATAATGTATTTTCGTGAAGTATAATAAATCTGCTTCGCAACATACATACATGCAACCCAATTTTCCAATGATTTTAAATACACAAGTGCAAAATTGGTATACATAAATATTATAATCAAACTTGGTTAAATTTAGATTTATTGACAGAAATAAATACGGTAAATATAAAATTTTACCTGAAATTGAATTATTGTGAACCGAAAATAAAACTTTCCAACTTATTGTTGATATTTTACCAAGATCTATAACTTAAAGACCAATAAAATCAAATAATAATAAATAATACACTATTTTAAATTTAAATCATAATAAAAAAGCTTAGGATTTTTTTTCTTACTTTCATTATATTGAAGATAAAAGTTTAATTTTCAAGAAATATTGACATGCAATCTAAATACTCAATCATATTTATATTAATAACCAGTAATATGCATAATTATAATGAAAAAAATTGTAATTATAGATAAATCATGCATAATATCATCGGAAGAAAAAAATTGGAAAATAATATTTTTTCACTTCCTATTAAAATTTTTAGCATAAATTGATGTATTATTCACCAAATTTAAATATGTATGCAAATCAATTTTTCAATATAATTTATTTTATTTATTCATATTTTTATAAGTAAAATCCAAGAACTATAAAATTACATATTCGGCTAACAAAAACTATCTATAAAAAAACTAAAAATAAACCATGTTAAAACTTACCAAAAATCTTTAATTTTCATCTTAAATGTGTTGATAGAGGTGGCCACGGGCCGTGCCGGAACGGCCCACGTGCCAAGCCCGCGTGCCTCGTGCCACAACGTGCCGTGCCAAAACGGCCCAAGAAATGCTCGTGTCGTGCCGGGCTCGTGCCAAGTTGTAAAATCTAAGGCCCATGCACGACCCGACCCACGTGCCAGGCCGGGCCGGCTCGTGCCGTGCCATCGTGCCTTATACAAATTTTAATTTATATATGAAATTTTAACCAAAATAAGCGTGCCAACTTGTGGGTCGACCCGTCGTGCTCGTGCCGGGTTCGTGCCAAACTTTTAGAATGTTAATCATGCATGGCCCACGGCCCACCACTCGTGCCGGCGTGCCGTGCCGTGCTCATAGCGGGCTCGTGCTGGGTCGGGCTCAAATCGTGTCGTGCCGTGCCGGCCCTCGTGCCGGCCCGGCCCATGGCCAGCTCTATGTGTTGAGATGATGACATGCAAATAAATTTTCAAGTAATTTCTCCATAATTAATCAACATGGAGCAAATTTTCGAATGAAAATTTTGAAAAAAGAAAATAGGTAGCATTTTCATATTATGGGCTTTTGTACATATTTCAAACCAAAAAAAAAATCTGATTTTCGTTTGCTGTTGTCATATTTGATGTTGGATTTGTAAATTTCATTTTGTAAATAAATTTTTTTAGGATAGAATCATGAGAAATGAAGAGAATTTTGGAAGATTTCGAGGAGGAGATATTTGAATAGTTTTAGAGAGAAGTTAGAGAGATTGATATTAATGAAGTTGTTGGAAAGTATGAGAAATGAAATAATGTTGATGAGGAATGTGAATCCCCTCACATATAATAAGAATCGATTGGTTATCAATCTATATATTTGGCCGAAAAATCACTTCCTTTTGGGCTTATAAGTGGGCTTATATAAACAACACACATGATATGTTAGTAATGTTATTCTATGTGTTTCAAAGAAAACAAAGCATATATAGGTTAATTTCAGTTGTGCGCTCAATGAAGATGAGAGTGAGGTATTAATATGTGCGTTCAATATAAACCCAGCAGCCGACGACTAAATTATAAGGGATGTGGGTTGGCCCTAAACTGAAGCCCGTTATTAATAAAGGGTTGCGTTTTAGGCTAACCAAAACCCTTCACTATTAAGGGGCTGCATTTTACGATAACCCGCAACCCTTGCACCGTAGCCCTTGCATTTTTTTTTTCCACTAGTAAAGTTACTTGTCAACCCCCTCTCCAAGCAAATTAGTCTTAGTATAGAATTTCCCCTAAACAATATGTCCAAAGAGTCTTAAAACACTCAATAAATAATAATACTTTGAAAACATATAATGCCGTGTTTTTCAAAAACTGTACTTACTTAAGTACAAACATGTAGACAATGATGACAAACATGCCACACCAATATTATTCACAATAAAAGTTAAAGATTTACAGGTGCTAGATATACGGTAGAAAAAGAAAATTGGTTAAATGACAGACCAAAGTATCTATCGGCCACATAAAAATGGGAAAAGTCATAAAATATTCATATGACAAACCAAAGGTTCTTATCGTCATATGATAAGTCATAAGTTATAGAACGAGCAAATGACACACTGAATGCATATTGGCGAATATATCCTGATCACATCCGAACCCCCCATGGCATTAATTAACGTCATACACACTAACAAGGATAGTTGTTTGGGTAGTACCCAAGTATACTAGCGGACACTTAAGCATGTCCATGAGTGTCACGTCTGCGAGCATTATAGTAGTTGGCGATAAAGAGGCAACGATAACAACTCTTGAGGTCATGAGTACAATGAAGTTGTCCATCAACACTTTCGGCGACCATTTAATAAAATAAAATAAACGAATCTTTACTCATGTCCGCCACATCACAACTATACACTTGCACAAATATTATGCACCCAGTTAGAGAAATATTACATTTATAAATACCCATTTGTTACTATTCTACAGGTACATTCCGAACACTATTAATTCACTCTCTACCTAAATCCATCACAGATATAATACTAAATTGAGCGTTGGAGGGGGTTTCATCGGCATCCCCCGGGATAGTTTATGTTTTCAGTCTTTCCAATCAGGCAAAACCTGTGTACTTGTGCTGCAAATTGATATTATAATAATGGATTGGCGGAACACCGATTAACCCGTGGTTTTCTCTCCATTTAGAGGGTTTCCACATAAAACTGTCTTGTGTTATTTCTTTACTTATGCACTAGATTCGCTGATTTATATTGCCAAGTATTGCAAGCACTAGTGGAAAAAATGTCAAGGGTTGTGGTCAAAATAGCTATAAGGGTTGAGTTTTTGGCTCGTAGCCATTGGCATAGTATCCCTTGACCGCATCCCTTAATGCGCATAAAGGGTTGCGTTTTTTACCAAAACCGAAGCCCTTATGAACCAATTTGTTTTTTTTTAATTTTCTAGTCCTAAATGAATCCGAACAGTTTTATATCTATAGGGTATCATATTTCATTGCAAATTATATTTTTTAAACATATATAGAAAGTTACGAAAATATAGAGTCTAAAATTGCTCGCTTATCATGATACACAAAACAATACTAACACATTAATTTGTATTTGTATCTAGTGACAACTAAAAATACTTGAATGCAAAAGCCCAAACACCCAATGAAAAAATAACACATGGTTCTTGGACAGCTTTCCTCACTTGATTATTTGGTTGTGTTCCTTTCCCACAATGCCCCCATCATACTCTATAATTTATATATTCTGGATAGATTATAGATTGAATACTTTGGTAATCAAACAAAAATAGCATGTCAATGTTGATGTAATTACAGAAAACTGAAATTTACTAATACAAACAGATTGAGAGTGAAAGATGTGAAAGTTCAAAGCCGACGCTAAAGTATAAAGACCTATTATATACCAATCATATTGTAGTTAAAAAGTCAATAAGATTCACAAAAACAAGTTTACTACTTGATGTATAAAGACTTATTGTCACTTGTAGCCACTCAAAGTAAAAAAGGAAAAGAGAAACAAGAGCGAAATAAAGAAAAGAGAAACAAGATCGATTGAAAGTTCAACTACAATAGAATTGGAGGAAAAAGTTATCCCCTTGGTTCTTCTTTCAATAGAATCATAATTTTAGATGATTGTGCTGGTGTGTCGTTATGGAAATTACTCAGTCAATTTTGCTCATGCACTGACTTACTGGAGCTTGTGTTGGACTCTCCCTGAACTTTGCATGTGGGATAGGTGTTGCTACACCTATTTGACATTTTTCGGATTGATTTTCGAACATTTGAGCTTTTTTGGTCATCTTGTTGTAATGCGTAGCAATAGGAGCATATTTAACATCTCTTCCTTGATCATATCACTAACATCCAAAAATTGCTCAGACAAATCAAGTCGTAACCTCCTATGTAAATTCTTCTTTTGTCTAGCTAATCTTTCTTTAGAATTCCTAGCATTATTATAATCACTATCATCATCTTCCTACCCCTAGAATCAAGCAAAACTCCAACACTTTATTAATATCCGAACTACAAAACGAAGAAATACTTGCCTCATTCTTGGGCCTCAACTCTAGACTCTCGAAACCGGCCTCATGCTGCTCGATCGAAACTCGCTTAGAATTATCCGCAATGGAGCCTATCGCCTTAGCAAACCCCACAGCGTGTCCCAATTGAAATCTGAGTAATACTTATCGTCTATCGAGAGAAATTAGAGAATCACATTAGAAATTAAGATAAAATTTAGATGTAAAATCAATAAAAAAAACTCAACCGTAGCTGAAATCATGGGCGACCAGGAGTAAGGCTGAGATGCTTCTGTCCTTCAACTCTTTCTCTTCTTCGGAGTTCAACGGATGTTACTCGACAAAAGTGAGAGAAAACTGTGGATATAGAGAGAAAATGTGTAAGAAATTCATCTGAATCTGTGGATAAGAAACAAAAAAAAAAAAAACACAACAAAAATAAGCGAAAAATGCAAAAGAAAACTCATCGTGCTCGTTGGAATATGTGATTGGTTCATTCAGGGATTCTAACACGGGAAAGGTGACCTCTGAAATGTTCCATGATGTCCACCATGTTTGACAGAAGAAAGGAGAGAAATAAAGAGGAGAGAGAAAATGAGAATCAGTGAGTTTTTCTAGGTGTTGATTCAACGGCGGGCGAGAGCTGAATTCTAGTGGAGTGAAGATGCGAAATCGGGGAAATGATAGTTTTGATTTGTGGCGGTATGAAGATTTGTAAGGAGTAAACCCGAAACAAATGAAGATGAGAGTTGTGCGCTCAATAAAGATCATTGTGAGGTATTAATTTGTGCGCTCAATAAAAGCCCATCAGCCCGCGAGATTTAATTATAAGGGCTGTGGGTTGGCCCAAAACCGAAGCTCTTTATTAATAAAGGGTTGTGGTTTTGGGCTAACCACAACCCTTCACTATTAAGGGGTTGTTTTGCGATAAATTACAACCCTTCCACCATAGCCCTTGCATTTTTTTTCCACTAGTGAAGTTAATTGTCAACCCCCTCTCCAAGCAATTTAGTCTTAGTGTGAAATTCGCCCTAAACAAGATTTCCAAAGAGTCATAAAAGACTCAATAAATAATAGTACTTTGAAAACATATAATTTCGCGTTTGTCAAAAACTATACTTAAGTACAAACATGTAGACAATGATGACAAACATGTCACACCAAAATTATTCATAATATAAATTAAAGATTTGTAGCTGCCATATATACAATTGAAAAATAAAAATTGGTCCAATGAAAGACCAAAGAATCTATCGGCCACATAAAAAAGGCTAAAGTCATAAAATGGTCATATGGTAGTCCAAAGGTTCTTATCGTCATATAATAAGTCATAAGTTAAAGAACGAACAAATGACACATTGAGTGGATATTGGAGAATATATCCTCATCACATCCAAACTCACCATGGCATTAATTAACATCATACACACTAACAAGGCTAGTTGTATGGATAGTACCCAAGTATGCTAGCAGACGCATAAGCATGTCCATGAGTGTCACGTTTGCGAGCATTATACTAGTTGGCAATCAAGAGGAAACTATAACAACTCTTGAGGTTATGAGTTCAATGAATTTGTCCAACAACAGTTTCAGCGACCATTTAATAATATAAAATAAACGAATCTTTACTCATGTCAGGCACATCACAACTATACACTTGTACAAATATTACGCACCCAGTTAGAGAAATGTTACATTTATAAATACCCATTTGTTACTATTCTACAGGTACATTATGAAAACTATGAATTCACTCTCTCCCTAAATCCATCACAAACATAATACTGACTTGAGCATCGGAGGGGGTTTCGTCGGCATCCCCCGAGATAGTTTATGTTTTCAGTCTTGCCAATCATGCAAAACCAGTGTACTTGTGCTGCAAATTGATATTATTATAGTGGATTGGCGGAACACCGATTAACCCGTGGTTTTCTCTCCATTAAGAGGGTTTCCACATAAAATTGTCTTGTGTTTTTTCTTTACTTATGCACTATATTTCACTCATTTATTTTGTCAAGTATTGCAGGCACTAGTGGAAAAAATGTCAAGGGTTGCGGTCAAAATAGCCATACGGGTTGAGTTTTTGGCTCGCAACCCTTGGCATAGAAGCCCTAATTGATCGCATATTTTAATGCGCATAAAGGGTTGTGATTTTGATCAAAACCGAAGCCCTTATGACCCAATATTTTTCTTTAGTTATTTAGTCCTAAACGAATTCGAACAGTTATATATATATATATATATATATATATATATATATATATATGTGTGTGTGTGTGTGTGTGTGTGTGTGTGTGTGTGTGTGTGTGTATATAGCATCATTCTTCATTGCAAATTATATTTTTTATACATGTATAGAAAGTCACGAAAATATAGAGTCTAAAATTGCTCGCTTATCATGATACACAAAACAATACTAACACATTACTTTGTATTTGTATCTAGTGAGAACTAAAAATACTTAAATGCAAAAGCCAAAACACCCAACGGAAAAATAACACATGGTCCTTGGACAACTTTCATCGCTTGATTGTTCATACCTCTACAAATGAGAGGCACTTTATTAGGAGCTTTAACTATCATATGATCTTGTAGACAATTATATAAGTTAGGACTTGGGAGGATATTTAGACAAAATTAGCTAATTAAATACCTCTTCCAAATGCCAATGATTGTTTGTTTGTGTTCCTTTCCCACCAGGCCACCACCATACTCTACAATTTACATATTCTGGATAGATTATAGATTAAATACTTTTGTAATGAAACAAAAATAGCATGTCAATGTTGATGTAGTTACAAAAAACTGAAATTTACAAATACAAAAAGATTAAGAGTGAAAGATTACCAACTAAAATCTAAATCATATTAAATAAGGTCCAAAAAAACAAGTTTATTAGCTGTCAAAGTTCAAAGCCAACGCTAATGTAGAAAGACCTATTATATGTCTATTATATAAGGGAAGGGGGGAGCAATGGTGTCCTTTTTTGAAATGCCTATTTTACCCTCCTTCCCTTTCTAAATTACAAAAGGATTGTCAAAATATATATATATTATAAGGGAAGGGGGGAGCAATAGTGTCCTCTTTTGAAATGCCTATTTTACCCCCCTTCCCTTTCTAAATTACAAAATAAATGTCAAAAAATATATATATTATAAGGGAAGGGGGGAGCAATAGTGTCCTCTTTTGAAATGCCTATTTTACCCCCCTTCCCTTTCTAAATTACAAAATAAATGTCAAAATCAAAATCGACGCTCAAACAAAACTACCGAAAATTAATCTACAACACTCACTCACAAATCACTTAAAAGAAAAAACTTTACAAATCACTCATACAATAATTAACAAAATCACATTATAAAAATCACGAAAAACACACAAATTATTAGGAAACTTTATTAAAACTTAAAATTAACATACAAACTAAAACTAATAACCTAGAACGTCAATACATACAAAAACATTTACAAAAATTTACTTACACATCACTATTTCAAGAACCATTCACAATTAATGGTGGGTCATGATAAAAAAATAGAGGTGTATTTGTAGTGAAATCAGAGTTCAGAAGTTAGACAAAGAAAAAAATTATTTACTTTTTTTATAGTGTTTCCTATATATAATGAAACTTTTACATATATTTGGACCTAATTTTTTCTATTATATAATCACGATTAATTATCAAGGTAAAAAGGTTTATGTAAAATATCATTCAAGAATTAAAGTACAACATATCTCTATTATATAAGGGAAGGGGGGAACTATGGTGTCCTCGAATGAAGAGACTATGGTGCCCCCTTCCCATTCTAAATCACAAATTCACTTACAAATCAAAGGGTGCTTCAAACAAAAATACCAAAAATATAATTATAACAATCACTCACAAGTCAACTAAAATCATAAAATTGCATAATTTACGTTATGCAAATCACTAAAATGAGGAAACTTTATAAAAACATAAAAATTCACTTACAAACTACAACCTATATATATATGAAAAACTTGACTTGAAATCAAAGTGTCCACTTTCTTTACACTTTATAAAGTACTGTACTTAATTCAAAAATCAACTAAAAATTTATAATATTAGAAATCCTAAATAAATTCAATAAAATTTCTATTTTGTTCATAGAATTTAACTTTGAAAAGAAAAAAAAAACAAAGAGAATGGTGAGAGATTTAAGTGACATAAACTAAACTAATCAAATTTCGCAACTAAAAACAATTATACTTCATATGTCTAGACTCTTATGCTGAAAAAAATCGAGTTTCTGTTTCGAAAAAAATTCAAGCACGCATCGCGTGCAAAAAATTCTAGTACCAATCATATTGTACTTAAAAAGTCCATAAGATTAATAAATGTGTCTTAGTGTGAAATTTGCCCTAAACAATGTGTCCAAAGAGTCATAAAAAACTTAATAAATAACAACACTTTGAAAACATGTAATTCCGCGATTGTCAAAAATTGTACTTACTCAAGTACAAACATGTAGACAATAATGACAAACATGTCACATCAAAATTATTCATAATATAAATTAAAGATTGGTAGCTGCCATATATACTGTTGAAAAAGGAAATTGGTCCAATGTCAAACCAAATTATCTATCGGCCACATAAAAAAGACTAACCTCATAAAATGGTCATATGATAGACCAAAGGTTCCTATTGTCATATAACAAGCCATAAGCTAAATAACAATCAAATGACACACTGAGTGCATATTGGTGAATATATCCTCATCACATCCGAACCCCCCATGGCATTAAATAATGTCATAGAAACTAACAAGGCTAGTTGTATAGGTAGTACCCAAGTATGCTAGCCTACGCATTAGCATGTCCATGAGTGGCACGTCTGCGACGATTATACTAGTTGGTGATTAAGAGGCAACTATAACAACACTTGAGGTCTTGAGTTCAATGAAGTTGTCCAACAACAGTTTCGGCGACCATTTAATAAGATAAAATAAAGGAAAATTTACTCATGTCAGGCACATCACAACTATACACTCTTGTACATGAACTACGCACCCAGATGGAGAATTATTACATTTACAAATACTCATTTCTTACTATTCTACATGTACATTCTGAACACTATTGATTCACTCTTCTCCCTAAATCCATCACACGACTATCCTCGTCCAACATTCACATAGCTTGGAAAATCCAGGAGATAAAGACATCAACTTCGCTTCTAATTGGTGTACTATGCACAAAGTGTCACGTCAAGAAGTTTGGGTTGCACACCACTTTGCTCAATAATGTGTATTTTTAGGTTATATATATTTTAGTTTAGTCGCTTTTGTTAAAAAAAAAAAGATTGTTTAACTAGAATAATACAAACTTTTGCCTGTTCGCTCGCAATAATACAAACTTTTGATTATTTTTAAATAATACAAACTTTTTCCCAAAAATTCCTCCATTCGGTCAATGTGACCTTTAACCTGTAAATCAAGTTAAATTTTTTTCTCTCTCCTCTCCACCCCACAAACAACTGAACCACCCCTAACCCACCAGCCTCTCCCACCAAGAAACCATCCCCCACCCCACGACCACCATAACAGGCAACCCCGAATCTCGAAGCTACCCTAGTCACCTGAAACACCACCCGTAGCCCGAAGCCACCTAAACTACCCCTGATCCCACTAGTCCTGAAACCACCCCTAAAACACCACTCATAACCACCCCTGATACATCTTGAACAACCCCCGATCCCAGACTCTCTTCTTTCCACTCTCTTCCTCACTCGATCTCCTTCTCTCCCCTGAAATTCAATCCCAAGAATAATCAGAAGAATTGGAGGGGTGGGGGGGGGGAGACTAGGGAATTGTCTGATCATCACACGGAACCGATCTCCGAATCCCGAATTACTTGTTTCCTTATAAAAATTACAAGACTAAAATTGAATCGCAACCCATATAAAACTAAATTGTTTCTCTGAAATCACTAATTGCATTCACAAATCAAACAAACCCTTACAGAGTAATCAAAGTTAACAACATACATCAAGAGGGCAATCATCCCAAATCACCAATCCCACGTGACATTAAATCACGATACTGAAATTAAATCATAACCCACATCAAACCCAATTAATTTCATCCCAAAATCATCAATCACAATCACAAATCACACAAACCCAGCAACAAAAATCAATGTTTTTTAAGAACATACATCGGCGGCGGATTGTCCGGAGTTGTGGTTATTGTAGTGGAGGAGTTCGGCGGCAGACCACGCAAGCTCCGCTACTTCAACGACAGTCCGTGCAATTATTATGCAGAAGAACTGGGGGGGAGGGTGGGGTGGGGGGGAGGAAGAAAAAGATTGAAGGGGACCAACAGAAGTAATAAAAAAAAAGGAAAATGTTGGGCTTTTTGGTCTTTCAAATTCGAATAAAAAAATAGAAAAACCAACAAGTAAGATAATGACACGTGTCATAGTGACCTGGCACAACAAGTTACAACCGATATTGACCTATCAGGGGAATTTTGGGCAAAATTTTGTATTATTTGAAATAATCGAAAGTTCTATTATTGCGAGAGAACGGGTAAAAGTTCGTATTATTCTAGTTAAATAAATCTAAAAAAAAAAAAAAATATGTAAGTCTAAGTCGGTCAATTTTACTCGGAGTACCATATAGTTAAACTTCTATGCTCTTGCCAGGTCCCATGCATGAAAATGATCCCTTAAAAATAGAGGTGATCATAGGCCGGGCCGAGGCCAAAATAATTTGCCCATTGGTCGGGCCGGGCCTAAATTCGGGCCGAATTTTTGTGTCCAAAGCCCGCTATTTCGGGCCTAAATTAGCGGGCTTTTGCGGGCCAAAACGGGCCGGGCCAAAAAATAGACTAAAAGGTCATTTTTGGCTTGCCCAAAGCCCGCCCAAGATTAAAAAAAAATTCGGTCGGGCCAAAAAATTCTGCCCAAAACCCGGCCCAAAAACGGGCCGGGCCAAAATGATCACCTCTACTTAAAATTAACAATGTATATGGGGCGTAATTGCTTGTCAGGATTTGAGTCAAGTGGTAACCATTGACCAGTGACGACTACCATGATATACCAACCAATGACGAAGTAAGCCTCGTCAAAGCACTGGCCCATCAGCTTGTTAGTGTTGCTCAGATTAGTTTCGACGATCCAAAATTCTATGATGTTGACTTGTTTTAAAAAGTTATATTGTTAGTCATAGGGTGTTTTTGATGGACATTGTAAACTGCATTGGCTCACGGAGTCGCTATTGTTGGATATAGATCAAGCCAGGGATTCGATTAGTTAAGAATTCATTATGAAGCAAGTGGGGAGAAATGGGATTCATCAGAATCAGGGCCATCCCTGACATTTTATAGGCTCGAAACGAAGCTAAATTTGAGGGCCTCTTATATATGGTGGCAGAGCAAAATTTCCGCCACTAATAGTACTTCATTTGACACTTACATGGCAAATAAGTACACTGTTTTTTCTTAAGCACACATCAAAATAAATAGTGAAAAATCATGTATATAGTAAATAGTATTAAAGTCAAAATAGAAAATATGTAAAAAAAAATAATGGGAACATTGGAACTAAATTACTTGCTTCGTCTAAAATCACTTCTTATACCTATTAAGATACATAACTTTAAATGATTAATTAATATCAATTGTTATTTTATTAAAGAAAAGGTAGATATAATACGAGCTAGCAAAGTGGTTATTTTACTTGGAGGAGAGCGAATGGTGGCTCTAGTTCATGTTTGTTGAGAAAAAAATAATTAAAGTATCAATGGGTTGTATCCAAAAATAAAATTACAAAGGGTGAGTACGACTAATAAAAATAAAAAAGTATGATGAGTATTATAGGATAGAGGGTATAAAAAAATGTAGATAAAAAAATATAGAAAGAAGTTTAATGTAGAAAAGCAAACCACTGCCAAAATAAATAGAAAAGCAAACTTTCTATTCTTAGGGGATTCGAACCCATCCCTTTTACACTAGCAAGTAGTATAAAGCAAACAACCAAACCAAACATCATTTTGTTGAGTATGGTTGTTTTTCCCCCATTTAGTACAAGCATTAAATCAAAATTGAGCCCTTATATTTACGGGCCCTGGCCGGTTGCCCCTCAAAACAACCCCAAGACCAGGCCTTATCAGAATGAACAAGAATTTTGGCAAACGAGGACTTCGTGGTACCAAACTATCAATAGAATGGCTTCTTACCCTACTAAACAAAAGTGGTGTTTTGTTAATTTTCCATAAAAACCTTTTACGAGTTAATTTTTGTGAATTTTTTTTTTATAAAGCATTATTTTTGTAAGATGAAATCAGAGACCATTTTTCGGTGTTAACCCTTATCTTTCCGGCGTTGTCCCTAACAATTTCCCTTCTTCCTCCATAATCACCACTTAGCCACTACTACCAATACATGCCGCCATCCCCCCACCATACCAGCCACCACTTATTTTCTCTCTCACTTCCGATGGTTCTCACACCTATCCTCCTCATGTGTGCTGCCGCTTCTGACTACGAGCCCCATCCCTTTCTAAATTACCTCCCTCTTCCTTCTAATATTTTGATTTTTTTTGTTTAAATCTCAACTTCGAACAATTATTTTTGGAAATTTTAGCTTGAATCTCAAAGTTTTTAACCCAATAATCGAATTTTAAGGTTTGACTCTCAAAGTTTCAAACCAAAAAATTTGATTTTTGAGTTTTTAAGTTTGAGATCTGCTCATTTGTTGTTTTCGGTTGAGCAAAAGAAATGAGATGATATTGAGAAAAGGTTTTCGAGGTATTTTATTTTGCAATTTTGCTATGTTTGAGATTTTCGATTTGAATCTAATTTGTGGTTGTGGTTTTTCGATTTTCGATGGTTTTCATTCTTCGATTTTGGTAGTTTTCGTTTCATTTGTGGTGGTAGTGGGTTTCATAGTGGTGGTGGGGGGTTTCGTGGTGTTATGGAAATGTGATGTTGGTGGGTTTAGATTTTATGGGTTGCAAAGGGGGGGGGGGGGGGGCTACGGAGGGGGGTTCTGGTGGGGGTGGGGTGACCCACCGGTAGGAGAGACAATATTTTTAATGTGTTCACCCAAGATTTCAATTGGCTCTTGAGAACTTGACAAAATAGATTGAATGGATAAGGTTTAGTATTATTTTTAATTAAAAGGGTATTTATAGTAGAGCCGTTTAGGAGCGGGGTAGCCCGCTAGCAGATGAAGAGATATAAAAGGGGATTCTTACTCCCCAAAGGAATACTCCTATATCTCTATTTCAACGCTGGCTTATCACGAATACGCAAGAAAAGCACGATGAATTGTTGATTAATCGCTAAAGATGGCTTAGAACCAATAGTTCATTACCGAATGGATCTTTCCGTTCTAATACTCTATACGAGAGTTATCAGTATTTCTCAAATCTGTTCTCATCTAACGAAAGACTATTGGATCAAATGATAAAGGCATTGTTGAGAAAAAAATGGCTTTTCCCGGATGAAATGAAATTAGATAGAGAAGATCACTAGGATTTCGTGATCCGCTGCCGAACTTATTCCAATTCCAAGATCTCGGATCGAATCAATATTGATATACCGATTCGATCCGAGATCTTGGAATTGCTCATTCAATGAGCATTCTCAATATTATGCCAAGCTCGCCCAGACCGGCTCGTTAAAGTTGTTGGCTTGGACAATTTTTTTGAAGAAATATTCTAAATAGACGGGTCAAGCCCAACCCCCTAATATTAATGGGCAGACATGGACAACCTTAAACATATAGCGGGCTAGCCCGTCCGACCCGTTTATCATAACTTCTATTTTCTATGAAATTTAGTTTTTTGATCTTACTAACTTATTGTTGATTTATCTTTTGAAATATATAGTTTATTTGTAGTAATATAGATTTGGTTACATATAATTTAACTTTATTATTCTTACCTTCACAACTTAATTTGTGGTCCTATAACATTTTCTTTTTTACGAATTTTTTTTAACTTTTTCTCTATCTTACATTGTGATTATCACCTTTATTTCTATTTTATCCAAAATATGTGTTATCTATATATACTAGTTTTGAAGCTCGTGCGTTGCACGGGTTCTTGTTTATATTATTTTTTGCAAATATTTTGTTAACATTGTTGATTTTGTGTTTCTGTAAAATGAGATTTTTCAACACCATTTTATTTACATATTTTCTCTATTATTTTTCTATTGCAATAATCACCACTTTGGTAGTTTTATCTATTTGGACCACTCCACTTTTAGTAAAAAACAACTATAATTGACAATATTGTCTTTACTTTATGTTAATAACATCATCATTAATTACGTAGCAAAAGTTATACATAAGTTACATAATATAATAAATTAAGTTCTTCATTCAACACGAAACTCTAATTTTCGCTTATTCAAAGCTCGTTATATGTATTTAAATCGATGAAGAACTGTATTTTTGTTAAAAAGAAAAATAAAATTAATGACATGACAATCATATGTGGCACGCTCTATGCTCCCCAAAAGTTCCTCCTTTAATATATAGGAAAAATTGATTCTAATAATCCAACCTTTGGGCCGTTCACTCAAAATAATCAAACCTTTTGATTATTATTTAATAATCCAACCTTTTAGGACAATTCTCAAACAATGCACCGTGACCTGTTGAACAGGTAGGTGACCATTAGAATAGGTTAATTGCACACGTGTCTTGCCTTGATTTGTTGTGATCTAATTAATCAATGTTAATCTTAATCAAAATAACCAAACAACACCCCACCCCCACCACCACCACTTCCACTCCCAACAATCTCCATTTCACCCCACCACCACCACTGCCAACAACTCCCCACCACCACCACACAACCGCGGTACCAACCACCATTGCCCACCATAGTACCAACCACCACTACCAACCGTATTTCACCCACACCACCACCACTGCCAACAACCCCCATTTCACCCACACCACCACCACTGCCAACAACCCCCATTTCACCCACACCACCACCACTGCCAACAACCTCCACATCACCCACCCCAAACAACACCACCACCACCATCAGCAAGAAGAAGAGAGAGAGAGATTCGAAGGGGGGGAGGTGCTGCTGCGGGATTCAAAGGGGATGGGGGAGCGAGAGGGGGAGTGGGAGGGGATTCAAAGGGGATGCAGGGGAGCGGGAGGGGAGGGGATTCGAAGGGGATGCCGCGTAGGGGAGGCGCTGCTACGGGGAGAGGCTGGTGGGGTGCTCAAAGTGGGGTAGGGAGGGAAGGGGAGGGGCGGTGCTCACAATGGGGCCGGAAGGCATGGAGGGAGGGGTGCTAACAGTGGAGTGGGAGGGGAGGGTGAGGGAGGCAGGGAGGGGGTTCCTAGTGAAGTGATGAGTAAAGGACTAAAGGGTGGTAAGGGGGAGGAAGAGAGATAGGGAGGGAGGGGTTAGAGAAGAAAAAAAATAAATTTACAACTTTAACAGGTTACTGGTTTCAT